>NC_037670.1:76786124-77061561 GCF_003255815.1 Theropithecus gelada
AAAAAGAAAGAAAGAAAGAAAGAAAAAGAAAAAGAAATGGATCATTAGGTGATTTCATCATTGTGCAAACTTCACAGAGTGGACTTTCACAGACCTAGATGGTAGAGCCTGCTCCTAGGCTATAAACCTACATAGTATGTTACTGTACTGAAGACTGTAGACAATTGTAATACTATAGTATTTAAACATAGAAAAAGTACAGTACAAATACAGTATGCAATGTAAAACATGGTACATCTGTGTAGGGCACTTGCCATGAATGGATCTTGCAGGACTGGAGATTGCTCTGAGTGAGTGGTGAATGGTGAAAGAATATGAAGGTCCAGGACATGACTTACACTACTGTAGATTTTATAAACACTGTGCACTTAGGCTACATTAAATTAAACGTTTTTTTCTTTCTTCACTAATAAATTACCCTTAGCTTACTGTAACATTTTTACTTTATAAACTTTTAAATTTTTTAATCTTTTTGACTTTTGTAATAACATAGCTTAAAACTCAAACACAGTACAACCGTATAAAAATATTTTCTTTCTTTATATCCTTACTTTACAAGTTTTTGCTACTGTTAAATATATTTCTTTTTTACTTTTTAAACTTTTTTGTTAAACACGGAGACACACACACATTATCCTAGGCTTACATGGGATCAGGATCATGAAGATGTCACCAGTCAACAGGAATTTTCCAGTCCCATTATAATCTTCTGGGAATACCGTCATATACACAATCTGTCATTGACCAAATATTACTCAGTGCTTGACTGTCTTCTCCAGAGATTGACTTTTTCAATCAATCTCCTAGAGGGAAGAGTGGTGGGTCAGTAACAACCTGCAGTTACCTGTTGGGGTCTACAATAAACATGTAGAGCAAACACTGAATCTAGCTTAAATAAACAACTTGGTTACCATAGTAATCGTTTCAAAAAACATAATAGATGTTTTCCTAACCAACCTCCACTCAAGGGACCTACCAAAGTGTCCCCATTCCCTTTGTAAAACAAGCTGAGGGATGCTAATGGCGCAATGAGTACACTTGGCTTGATCAGCTGTGAGCAGGGCATCATGTGCTTACCAGAGAGTCAACTGTGTCTGTCCTTAAACTGTTTATGTCAGTTGCACATATTACCATGATCTCCTAAAATGTGATTATCAACTGGTGAAATAGAAGCATGAGCAGAAAGATAAATTGTTTCTAAGAAAATGAAGATGGATACTTGAAAAGCTTCTTAAAAAGCAAGTTGTTTAAGAAATTGCTGTCAAAATAAGTGTGGTTAAAACAATTATAAAAGAGTGAAAAGTCATAAAAATATAGTATCCTGCAATCAGTTTGCTTTGCAAACATCCTTGCTCCACTTTGAAGAGACAGACACTAAGACAAATACATATGTTCACAGACACATGATGATATTAAATATCAGTATACTTATGAAAAATCATAACCTAGAGAACCCAAGCCAAGCTGGTTAAGAAAGCATCTAGTGTACAATGCAGTCTGGGTGAATGAAATACAACTACTCTGAGAAGCATTACTGAACAGAATAACTTTTTATCATCAAATTTTGGAGTCTAACTGCAAAGACTTTGGATTGTAATCCAAGTCCCACCCTCCAAAAGCAGTAAAACTTCTCAGCTTCCCTGAGCCATCTCTTCTGTATCTATAACTTAGCTATGGGCCTCAGCCACAGCCACTGTCAGTGTTAATCATCATTGCTTTTGTTCTAGTATAACCTCTACCACTAAGTGGACACTAAAAGTCCATCATCAAGTGAGGGAGAGAGGAGGGACATGAAGTATTTTGCCATCTAAAATGAGTCCTCAAATTAAAACTTTAAAAGATCAGGAATCACTTTGAAAAGGAAAAAAAAAAAAAAAAAAACCTACCCATTAAACAACACAATATTCTGAAGTCACAGAGGCTGCCCACCAAGAAAGGAAGGAAGGAGCCCTGAGACCGCTGGCAGTTAAGACCAAGGCCTAATGTCACCCAAATATTGGCTTTTTCCCATTCAAAAAAAAGAAATAAAAAAAAAAAAAAAAAAAAAAAAAATCAGATTGAATTTGCTTAATAGAAAATACCTACAGAGAAGTGTTTAACAGGATATTGGATAGATATTTTTTAAAAAACAACCACCCACCTGAGACCTGCCACTTTTAGCATAAGCTGAGAGAGACAAAGTACCCGTTTTATTCTCCAGTTTTTGGGTGAGCAAACACGACTTCAGATCTGTAGAACATCCAAAGCATGCACAACCTTAAATGTGGCAATGGGAACAACATTCTGTCGCTTAAGCACTGCATTTCAGGAGTATACAGCAGCCTCTAGGTAAAACAATTTAAGGCCCAGCTTAACAGCTTAATCAGGTAACAGCTGAACCAAAACAGAATTAGGAAACAAGGGCTCACTGGAAACAAATAACTAATCAATATTAGTTGGGGAATTGTAGTCAGTAAAGAAAATCCAGGTTTTCCTTTTTTCTTTCTTTTCTTTGTTTTTTAAGACAGGGTCTCGCTCTGTGCCCAGGCTGGAGTGCAGTGGCACCATCTCAGCTCACTGCAACCTACGCCTCTCAGGCTCAAGCTAACCTCCCTCCCACGTCAGCTTCCTGAGTAGCTGGGACTACGGGTGTAGTAGCTGGGACTACCAGTGTGCATCACCACCCTTGGGTAATTTTTGTATTTTTTGTGGAGATGGGATTTCACTATGTTGCCCAGGCTAGTCTTGAACTCCTGGGCTCAAGGGATCCACCCACCTCAGCCTCCCAAAGTTGGGATTACAGGTGTGAGCCAACGCGCCCGGCCAACCCAGGCTTTCTTTATTCAAGACTCTGCAAGAAGGATTCCACACTTCTCTTTATAATGAAATGTTTACTCTGAGCATACCTCTCCAGGGTTTTCCCAGCCACTTGAGTTCAGCAATTTGGCTGCTGTCAATCAAGATGTTACATAAGAATTTTGGCCTGTGTACATTTATGAGAAAGAGGGTGAGGAAGCTTCTAAGATTCCTAAATATTTGATGAGGACTAACAGCCTGTCAGGTAGAGCAGGACATTTTGGTGGTATTTCCTGAATGTTATGATATGAGAAGTCATCAGTGTGAAATTCTACCCAGCTATTACTACACACAAACCAGGATGTCCATGATGAGCAAATAGAAGTTCAGTGAAATGCATCATTTAATTTGTTACTGACAGAGACTGTTATTAGGGAATTCTGGGATAAAATCCTTTGTAAGGTAGAGTAATTTTTTTTTTTTTTTCTTAGAGAGACAGGGTCTCACTCTGTCACTGAGGCTAGAGAACAATGGCATGATCACAGTTCACCTCAACCTTGAATTCCTGGGCTCAAGAGATCCTCTCACCTCAGCCTTCCCAGTAGCTGGGATTACAGGCATACACTACCCCACTCAGCTAATTTTTAATTTTTTTGTAGCAATAGGGTCTTGCTATGTCGCCCAGGCTGGGGATGGTCATTTTGAAATTAAAATGACACATACCTTGCTGCTTATAAGCTTGGCATTTGTATACCGGATTCTCTCGCTGTGAGGAGCCTTGTGTGGGAGGCTGCCATGTTCCTGTCTGAGTATTTCGGATTATAAGCCTCAGTGCAGGGCCCAGCTTAGACCTCTCCCTCTTCAGCCATGTGTGTGCAATGCGGGAGGGAGGATGCTGACTTTTAGCCTCAATTGTCACTATGCCATTACATTCCTTCCTCTCACACTCCAACCTCCCGTCCACCTGACTTGGTCCTCTCTTCTCATCCCTGACCGGATGCTGAGGTCTCACATACCTGCAGAGCCAAGCAGACAGAGAACAAATTCCTGTGCTCTCAAGTCTCTTAGCAAGCTTCACATCCTCCCTCATCCCACACATCATCCTGGAAATACCCGCTGAATGTGTATGTCCTTGAGACGGTGAGCCCCCTGACCACAGGGTGGGGTCTTCCTGTGCCCGTGCCTCTGACCTCATCAGGTAGTGAGCACAAAGTAGCTGCTCAATGTTGAAATGAATGTATGTGAACCTCTCCTGATAGAAATAGTCACCTAAAGTCCCCACAGCAAGCCCTGGTTCTGTTTGTCATTGATGCTGAAGAGCATATGTGGCCTTGCCAGATGCCCCATCTGCAGAGGGCAGACCGTGGCCTCACACTCCATCTGCTATGGATCTAAGACCCCACACCCAGGGCACAGCTGTGGCCAAGGGGAAGGGTGAGGTGAACACCCTGCATCATGTTAAAACAATACAGAGGCATGTGTGTCAGCCCCAGGGTTTCTTATGATACGTGCCTCTGCACCTATCTCCTAGAAACCTCGGAGCATTTTAAACAAGCTACCTGCTGAATCTCACACTATCTACAATATAGGCAAGCCTTGCCAATTTTTACCTCTAAAACCCTTCTCATCTCTGCCCACTTCCACATCTCCCCAGACATTATTGCCTTTAGCCTGAATCCTGCAACAGCTTCTTCACTCAACTCCCAGGACCCACTCCATGCACGCCTCCTCCAGCACCCCCCAGCAGTCAGACTATCTGGTAAGAGGTCATTTCTTCAGCCTCTGCTTCTAACCTTCGGTGGCCTCCTTCTGCTGTTACAAGAGAAGTCTTGCAGGCCCCACCTGATCTGGCCTGGCCTTGCTCTGCAGCCCCACCCACCCGCCACTCTAGAACTCTGGCCTTCTGTCTGGAACCAGCACTCTCGGGGCCTCTGCACTTGCCAATTCCTCCATGGAGCATTCTTTTCCCTGGCTTGTTCCATGCCTGGCTTCTTCTCATCTATCAGCTTTCAGCTGAGGCCTTCTTTGACCCCCATCTAAATAGGTTTCTCTTTACTTCACCTCCATCACCCTCAGCATGCACCACTATCTGTGATGATTGATCTGTGTGTTGACCTGTTTGTCTCTCCACCTAGAACAGAAGTTCCATGAGTGCAGGGACTTTGTCTTGACTTCACTTTATTTTCAGAGCCTGAAACAGAACCTGGTACTTAGTGAGAGCTCCAAACAGATCTGCTAATTGAATGAATGAATGGATGCATGAGTGAATGAGTGAATAAGGAATGGATAGCCCCTGGGAAAATCAACATCACCAAACTCCCAAAGAACCTTGAAATCAGACCCAAAATGGGCCCAGCTTCCTTGTAAAACAAAAGTCACACCTTTCCCTTTAGTGAAAGAAACCCTAAGCTCTGCCTACATTGGAAGTTCCCTGCATTCACACTGTCTTCTCTTACAAATCCACAACACTCTTATTATTGACCATCTTTCTATTTAGAAACAACTTAGAGTTCCTTGGCTCAGAAAACTGGAACTTGATCTTGGAGTCAGGCCCAAGGTCACAGACTCACATTTGAGGGGCTTGGTGGAGGAGCCCTGACACCCTCTGGATTGGCTCTGCCTCTGGCCCCAAGCCCCATCCTTTAGAGGAACAAAAATAGGAAAAAACAGAGGCCGGACACAATCTCAGTGTTATAGGGAAGCCCTACTTCTCCCCCAAGACCCTGATACCTGGCCAGCCAAAGGCAGGGAGGAAATGTGGGTGGGCTGGGAGTGAGAGGCAGCGGAAGGGGATGGAGTTTGGGAAAAGACATGACTAATCCAGCCTAATCCCTCTGCTTTGAAAGCAGAAAAACTTCAAATCCTGACTCCAATATCTACATTTCTGAAGGCCACACAGATGCTATTTAACCTCTCAGAGCCTCAGTTTCCACAAGTGTCAAAATGGATTTCACAATTTCTACTTTAAGAGGATTGCTGGGCATTCTGTCCCCAAATGTAACATCTGGCTGCATCCACCCACCCTTCAACCTCCCAGGGTGAGTCTATTGTTCATATGAGAAAAATACAACCACGCATCAATCACTCCCTGTGACTTGCCCCAAAACTCTGGGTTTACTAGACTGTTTTGAGGCTGGGCCACACAAACTAATCTACATTGACTTAAATTTGGTAAGTAACAGGGCCAAGCTGATTCCTGAAATAAGCTTATAAATACACACAGCAGACATTCAATACATATTTTTCAATGAATGAATCAAATGACAAGATGGGTTATGTTTATACTGATCCTACTAATCAAGCCTAATAAAGCAAAATCTCTTTTTTCACTATCAGTCTGTGGCACTAATCCACCTTGTGCTTTGATACCACAGACATGTGGCAAGAAAACTGATTTAAGCCATTATAGGGCTAAAGACTTTGACACTCAAAGTTCTCTTCTTCTGTAGGCCACAGGGAAAATGAGCAACTGGGATGTCAAATGTTCTTATTTATTTTGGAGATTATTTTTCAGCTTGCTGAGGGTTTATACTTTCAATAACCAAAGAGACTCTCAAAACAGAATGACTTCCCAGTAAAAAATAAATAAGTAAAAATGAAAAATTAACCAATTTTCAATCCAGATGTGGACTGTCTCCAAATTTTGCAAGCATATTTAGCAAAAATATTCCCCTGTAATCTTGCTCCATAAATACTGAACAAGGAAGAGTATTGCCTCAGACTGATACTTGGCAAAATAATCTAATGAAATCTGTCAGTTCTGTGCTACCAGCATGGCATCCCTGAAGGCTCCTGGTGACTGTATGATTATCAATTAATGCTGTCCTACCTCACGCCTCACTTGCAAAACAGTTTCTTATAGCTCAGACATGCTGTAAGAAGGTTAAGAGAAGACTCTAACTCCCATCCCAGACAGCTACCCTTCAGCCTAAGAAAACACACCTACTAAAGTAAATTCACAGAAAAATCAAGAGCCAACTATTCCCTTTGCAAAGGAACTGCCTAAGGGTATCTTTAAAATCCCTTTACAATGGGTTTAACTTAAGAAACTGTAACTGGCTCACAATTTAGCAAGTGCCCTTGATGAGGCAGAGGATGGGTGTCTAACCAAGAGGCAGGTTAAAGGTGTTGTGCTTACAAAACACAGCAAGCTTGCAAAGGGCATAGGTCTAAGGTCAGAAGGTCTGGGTCCCAGTCCCAGCTGAGTCACTAATGAGCTGCATGATAGAGTCATGTCATTTAACTTATTTGATTTTAGTTTCCTCAGCCAGAGATGAAGAATCATTAATAAAAGCCAGTGTTACCTACATCCCAGACTTACTAGGAAAATCAAATAAATGGGAAAGCTGTTAGAAAGCACGAAGGCATACCCAAAAGTTAGGAAACTCTTTTATTACAGGTATACATGGATGTAAATCAGAGCCACCCAGAAAATCACCTGCACCCATTCTTGCTCATACTAAATGTATTTCCTCTTACTAATATGGGAACAACTGGAATGGGAGAGATTTCTGTGAATCAGGACGAACACATAGCCCTTGGAGAATGGGTGCTGCTATCATTGAGGACACATCTACTCTGTGACAGCTTTTGATACTCTAGGACAGTCATACAGGGAATGCACTCACCCTGCTCTGTAGGGGATCAGGCCCTGATCCATTAGTTCATGTTTACCAAACATTAACAATGTGCTAGGAGTGTCTGGAATACTGAATCCATTGTGACCGGGCAAAGAGAACCACCAACCCCCAACACATTTGGCCAAGAGTGAGAATGTGATGGTGCCGGTCACCTTCCCAGTCACTTACAGGTGGGTTTGGGTAAGCCTTTCCTGCACTCTTGCCTTTTGACAATAGTTCAATGTCTTCAGCAAATCGTCATCTCTCTAGGAAACCCAAAGAAGAAAAAAACAGGACAACCCCAGCACCTTCATAATGGACAAGAGTCGTGAGGGCTCCTGCTCAGTGGGCTGCAGGGTGGAGCCAGCGCTGAGGCCAGCCATCTCTGCTCACTCTCCCATTCTCTACCCTTCACATTCATATGTCCTAGAAGATGAATAAGCTCCTCAAGCCTTGGCCAGAAAGAATATCACAAGGTTGAATAACTAGAAGGATAATCAAAACAATCAAAGGGGAAAATAAAAAGGACAACGGTACCTTGGTATCTGCAGAGACTGATTCCAGGAGTCCCAGTGATACCAAAATCCACGATGCTCAAGTCCCTGACATAAAATGGCATATTATTTATACATAACCTATGCACATCCTCCAGCATATTTTAATTCATCTTTAGATTACTTAGAATGCCTAATACAATGTAAATGTTATATAAATAGTTGCCATACTGGATTGTTTAGGGAATGACAAGAAAAAACTCAACATGTTCAGGATAGATACAACCTTTTTTTTCCCTGAATATTTTCCATCTACAGTTGGTTGAATCCATGGATGTGGAACCCACAGGTATGGAGGGCCGACTGTACCTGCAAAGTTCTGCATGAATTCACGAACCCTGCCAGGGGAAGGAGCTTCCAAGGGACAGAGGGACAGCTGATTGCCTAACACCTAGTACAATGGTTCTCAAACTTTAGTGTGCATCAGAACCGCCTGGAGGGTGTGTTAAAACACAGAAACAAAGTTTCTGAGTCAGTAGCTGATGTCGCTCATCCCCTGGGCCGGGGGGACCACACTTTAGAAACCACTGGGGCGCAGGGGCTGCCTAGCTGGTCAGTCCCACTGGACCAACTTTTGATCCAAATCCATCACCTCCCTCCCAAATTCAGCCACTAGAAACCATAATAGGAATTAAGCAGCTGTGTCCTTTCCTGCCTCTCCCCTCCTCATTTCCCATTCACATGCCCATGCTGCTATGGATAAAGAGAACAATTATCAAGCCATTCTTGACAACTGTCTCCCGGGGCCCGAGTCCAGCTCTCACCTGTGCACAGGAAGACTCTGCAAAAGGAGTGAGTTAGGCTGCAAAAGAGAGGACACAGCACTGCAGGCAGAGCATTCAAGGGCTCCCCAGTCCGGTTCCCTGACCCAGTGTGGAGTCCCTCTCTCAGTGACGAGAGCATGCCACTGGGTCAGTGCCAAGGAAACGTTGTGACCTGCTTTTCTCCTCACTAATTTTCCTGGTGATCTGCCATCATGCACTGTGATTTCCCGCTGAGAGTTCACTTCGTGTCACCAAACTGCCGCCCCCGCCGCCAGCCTCACCAACAACTCAGTGCAAAGGAAATCAACGAATAGCCACCAACACTGCACCCCTGGTGGGTGGCGGGGCAAAACGCCTCAAGTCCAGGATCACAGCTCTTATGACCTGGAAGGGACCATCACAAATATTTCTTTCCTTCCCACACCTGATTACATTATACAGTATGCTATTTTACTAACAGCAGGAGTTACTGCCAAAATAATATTGTTTTTGTTTTATGACAAGGCTAACAGAAATTCCTACAGAGAGCAGTATTGTGAATAATGTAAACGCTCTGTGGTAACGGCCTATCCTACTAGACTCTTTTCTTTGCTCTAGATGGGGAAAATCTGGCCAATTTTCACACACACGTCAGCTTGCTTTTTTCTGGCTATGGGACAGAAAAGGTTACACACATTTTGGGCCACAATTGTAGGGCTGAAAACCAACTCCAGGTTAAATAAGGAAAAAGAATGGTGAGTGATTCATTCATAGCATTTTGGTAAATATAGACACTTGTATGTGTTTGCAAATACTCGGCCTTTAAGATGATCTTGTATGCACAAATAGGCATATTTGATGGAACAAATATGATTTTCCCTCCCATTAACAAACAAAATCCAGTGAGCTCTTTCTCACATGCAAAACTGCACCAGTTCCCATGCTCTGAGTGCCTGACTTGGTGTAGACCCAGCATCCTCCAAATCAGTAACAAAAACACAACCTCCGCTTACCCCAAAATTATGAATCAGTCAGATATCTCATGCTCAAGACATGGTCCACAAGCCCAGCTGTATTCAGAAAATTCTAGAGCAGGAGGACAGTCCATTCTCAGGTGACAATATTGGTTGAGCCTTCAAGAATACTGATTAAAAACTCTTGCACCCTCCCTACTCACAAAAGAATCCACTCATTTGCATCCATAGATGAGGCCACGCACAAGTCGCCTTCACACCCAACACCCATGGTGGTTCCCGTCCTCACCTGTTTTCCAGGAGTGTCATGCACACCACCTCTCGCACCCCGGGGTTGTTGGCCTTCTCCACGGAACAGCCCTGCAAGTTCCAGGTGGCCAGCCTCAGCACAGGCCTCCCATCCCTTGTGCCTCCAAAGGCCTCCACGGAGGGCCGAGTGGAGATAATCTGGGTGGGCCCCCCTGGCGGCAGGTCCAGGTCCTCACTCTGCAGGCTCAGGGAGGTGGGGCTCGGGTGAGGCTTGGCGATGAAGGTCAGTCCCCCGTTCGTGTGGGTGGATGGGGGCCTGGACCTCTCAGCAAACACCTGGTGCCGTATCCTGTCCAGGAAGGCGGCATTGATACCATCCATCCTCACTAGGTCCTCAACGCTGCGAAAGGGCCCATGCTCACGGCGGAAGTCCACGATGCTGAGGGCCATTTTCTCCGAGAGGCCTCGCACGCTCATGAGCTGGGCCGGGGTGGCTGTGTTGATGTTAACACGTGGGGTGAGGGGCACAGCTGTGGCCAGGTGGTGAGGCTGCTGCTCCGCTAGCAGGTCCCGCCGCAGGGAACTGGGAGAGTGCTGCGTGGAGCTGCCCTTGCTGCTCACACAGATCTCAAACTTGACCTGCTCCAGCTTGGTGGCGCCTACACCACTGACCAATGCCAGGTCCTCCACCTTCTTGAAGCCACCGATATACTCTCGGTACTCCACAATGCTGCGTGCCACAGCACGCGTCACCCCAGGCAGGGTCATCAGCTCCTCCTCCGTGGCAGTGTTGATGTTGAGCCTTTCCTGATTCACCAGGATGTTGCTGAAGTTACAGGCTGCGCTGAACTTGCGGTTATGGGACAAGTCCGAGGGGTCCCTGGGGATGGAGCGGTGGCAGCCCAGGGTGCTCCCCATGATCCGCCAGGATCAAGCGCCCGGGAAGGCCTCACCACTGCAGAAGAGCTCTCTGGCTAGGGAGGAAGCCCAGTAGGCCGTACAAGCACAGAAAAACAGAAGGTGCAGGATTCAGGGACTGAAGAGGTTACTACAGACAAACACCGAATCTTCCATGCCTGGCATGTCCAAAATTACCTTTCACTTGGCCGCCTAGAAAATAATAAACATAGAAACCCATTGAATTAGGCAATTTGCATTAGCACCCCCTACCTAGTGCTGGAGTTAGTAACCAGGAGTCAGGGACTGGTGGCTGCCCGTGAACCCCTAAAAAACGCAGGCACGGTGAGGCTGGGCCCATGTGGATTCTCCTCTGGGGACGTCCGGGTTTTATCACACTGAGCCCAAAAAGGCTATGAGCCGTTTCTCTTGGGAAAAGACCTATCCCCATCAGCTTCACACCTCTTCTCCAGGCCTCTTTCAACTCCGACACTTGGGTCACCCACACTCGGGCTCACACGGACGCGGGGGGCACCCCACCTCCCCCACGCTCCGCATCTGACACAGCGCTACCTGCAACCTGGGAGGTCCGTGCTCCCCGGTGCCGGCACTAAGAAGGGGCTTATCGACCCCCCCACCCGACCTGCCGCGGGTCCCCGCGCCCCACCTCTCGGCTGCTCCGCGGGGCGCCGGTTCCTTTTCCACCTGCGGCTCGGAAGCCTGAGCCCAGCCCGGGACAGCGCGGGTCCCCTGCCTCCAGCCTAGGCGCCAGCGCGGGTGTGGGTCACTGACCAGGCCCTGGAAGCCGCCTACGCCGCCTCGGTCTGCGTGTCCCGGCTCTTTCTATGGGAGAAACTCAGCATCGGTCTCCCAGAGTGAATAGAAGCCGCAGGGCTGCTCGGAGGCGGCGGCAGCGGCGGCGAAATCCGCCGCCGAAGCTGCACCAGGACTTGCGGCGGCGCCGCAGTTGCGTTTATCCCGGCAAAAAGTCCTGCGCCCAACTCCGGCGCGGGATCCGCCAGAGCCAGTCCAGACGCAGCACCAGCCGCACGGCTCCCGCTCGCAGTCGGTGTCAAAGCCAAAGTCCTGGCCGCGCCGCTCGCGCCTCCGCAGGAACCACGGCCACGCCTCCTCCGCGCGGCAACTCCTCCCCGGGACTCCCGAGGGCACGCGGGGGCGGGGCCCGGATGAGGGGCGGGGCCTGGCACCAGTGGGTGGAGAGAGGAACCCGAGAGCGCAAGGGCGGGCCTGGAGTGCTAGAGGCGGGGCCGTGGAGGAGGGGGCGGAACCAAGGCGCAAGAGGGTGGAGAGCGAACCTGAGAGCGCGTGGGGCGGCCCTGGCGTGCGAGAGGCGGAGCCATGGTTGTGGGGGCGTGGCCTGGCACAAATTGGTGGTGAGCTGAACCCGGGAGCGCGTGGGGCGGGCCTGGAGTGCGAGAGGTGGGGTCATAGAGTGTGGGAGCGCGGCCCGGGCGCGAGGGGGTGGGGAAACGCGGGGGCGGGACCGTGAGCACAGAGGTAGGCCCCGGGAGCGCAGAGGCGGGACTTAGGGGCTTAAGGGGCGGAGCCGTTGCCGTGCCGGCGAGGGCGGGTCACGGGGAGGCTGTCCTAAGTCAGCTGCCCCCGGACCATGGTTGCCGCCCGAGGCCTAGGTCTGGTTATGCCTGGTAGAGGCTGTTTAGGATTGTCCGAGGCGAGATCTGCCCAGCTGCTTTTCGTCTTTGAGGTGTGGGGATGAAGGCTGGGGCAATCCCTGAGAGGGCATCCCTGTAGGTCCAGCGTCTCACGGAGTTTTGCAGAACGTTCCAGAGGAGACTGAATATGATCCTCCTAATTTCTGTCCCCACTTTCGGCCTTTTCTTTTCTTCCACCAGTATATTACCTTTGCTCCGCTCAGAGAGACGTCCTCTAATAACGCCAGCGACTCATTGTGCTCCTAGCAGAGGGCACGCACCACCCTCCTGTGTGTTCGCATAGGTCAAATACAGGTTTGCTCCTTTGCACATTTAGCGCTGTGAGTAAACAAGGATAAGTTTCTGTAATTATTAAGTCTAATCATTACGAAGGAGGGAAATGGGGGCTACTTCCCAAACCCAGAAGAGTTTTTGGATCACACTCCTAAATGACAATTTGGTTAAAGATTAAAGAGCCAGCTGCATTATAGTGGATACCCAGAGCTAGACTTTTCGATTAAGCAAATCATGCGGTGATATCGTTGAATACTTTGACCCTGGCCGTTTAGTGTTCTCTGAAGTTTCATTCCCAACCAATGTGACCAGTGCATCTGGTTTCAATTCCAAAGACTGGGTCAGCAAAAATAGTACCTCTCACAGGCGGAAGGTATTTCGGATGTAAAATGAGCAGCAGCCCAGGTTTGGAAAATGCTACTGCCGTTCTGAGGCACATTCCCCTGCTATGTATATTAGTCAAGAAAACCAAGTCAAACTACCTTAGACCAAAACAAAAATAAAAATAAAAAAATAAAGGGGGGGTATTTCTTGGTTCCTTGTTGAAAAGTTAAGGTAAGTAATCTTACCTCAGGTCTAGTTGCATCCGACCCAAGTGATGATGGGGTCATTAGGGCATGGCAGGACTGCCTCCATCTCTGGCTCCACGGTCCTCTTTATTGGCTTTATTTTTAGGCAAGCTATTTGCACTTGATCGCAAAAATGCCTTCCTACCTACCATCCTCTTCCACCCAAACACTGGGCTACATTATGCCATGCACTGAAATCCTGGTGCCGTAAGGAAAAAAATTGTTTAAGACAAGCAGTAAAACTTTTTGAAAGAAGCGAAAAGTCTTCATTGAGCAGAATACAGAAAACTCTTCGTTGAGCAGAATGCCTTGATGGGCAATGTGGCTGTGGAAGAACAGCCGTGGAGCATGGCTACTTGGGCTAGAAGCAGAGAAAACATATATTTTATCATCCAAACCAGGACACTTTTTAGGTGAAGAGAGGACATTATCAATAATATCGTAGAACAACAGAAATAATCTGGTTTTATTCCCTATAAACCTAGCAAATGCTTCCCTTGGTATAAATGAAACCAAGCGTTGGCTAAACCAAAGTGCATTTAAAAACACACATACATACACCCCACAAAAACATGCAATGAGATGGCTAACTTTAAAATGACTGAGTGTATCCAATGTTGGTGAGGATACAGAGCAACTGAAATGGTCATACATTGCTGGTGGAGGTGTAAGATGTCACAACTGCTTTGGAAATCAGTTTGGAAGTTTCCTAAGAAGTTAGGCATATACCTACCATATGACTCAACCAATCTACTTACAGGTATTTATTAAAGAAAAAGGAAAGCATGAAACCCAAAGACTCTTGAATGTGAATGTTCATAGGAGCTTTGTTTGTTATAGACACACACACACATGCGCACGTGTGCACACACACACACACACAGAGCAAAAAAAATAAGAAACTCAAATCCATCAGTGGATGAATGAATAAATTGTAGTACATCCATACAATGGAATGGTACTGAGCAATATAGACAAACTATTACACAACATTGAAAAGTCTCAAAATCGTTATACTGAGTGAAAGAAACAAGGCAAAAAAGAACATACTGTATGATTCTATTTATATAAAACACCAGAAAATACAAACTGACGTACATATAGAGAAAGCAGATCAGTGGTTGCCTGGGGATGATGGGGAGGGAGGAATGGATTTTAAAGGGCACAAAGAAACTTTGGGGGCTGATGGCAATGCAGTTTGAGAGGTGATAGTTTCATGGGCATATGAATGTCAAAACTGACAAAATCGTATACTTTAAATATGTGCATTTTGGTGTACTTCAGTGACAACTCAACAGCTTTGGAAAAATCTTCAAAAAATGAAAAAAAATGTTCTCTGAACTTAAAAAAACATAGGTTTTGTTTTTGGGGAGAGGGGGGTAGGTGAGCCTGGGTGGAGATGAAAAGGTTGGGCGGGGGGGATGAAGGAGTCCAAGAAGAAGTTGAGCAGACAGCTAACAGAAGGGAACATTCCCCAGCTTGGCTTGGGGGCTCAGGAAAGTGGGCAACAGAGGCCTTTAAACTTACGTCTAACAGTCTATTTTATCTGCTGTGCTATTTCATGATGCAATCCTCCCACCCCTACCCCATGTACAGACACTAAATCTTTGTAAGATATGTATTGTAATGGCTTTCAATAAGTTATGTTTAGGAGAGATAAAGTAAGGGAACTGAATCTTTCTGGGTAAATTAAAGACAGAGAGAAAAAGGGCAGCTAAAATACAAAAGATGGGTGGGAGAAAGATCCAGGATTCAGTGGAAGCAGAAAATCAGAATAGGAGGAGACCCAGGAAAATATCTGACTTTCAAGAATCCTCATTGAGATTGGGAAGCTGGCTAGGGTCCCATTCCACAAGGAATGGGGGTTTTATTTGCATGTTATTATTTAGGGCTCTAGCTGACAACCCAGTTACATGACGATGTCAAAGGGCAGAGGTTACATCATTCCAGCCAAACACCGCATCCTGTGGCCACTGCCCCTTATGACATAGTTCTCACCTGGGGCCTGGTCAGAGAGGACCAAGGTCATTGGTCTTTTGCTTTTTAGTTAGCAGTTTTAAAGTAAATGGTGATTCGGGGGAAGGGAGAGGTGGCAGACAGCAAGAAGGGAAAGCATTTGTCTGTCTTCAATTTCAGCACCCGCAGTGCTAGTGCTGGGCACTGGAGGTACAGTGAGGAGTACATTCCTGACTCTTCTATTCCCAGAGCTGATGGGGCAGCAGGACTGCAGACACTAAATCAGTAAGACTAGTGCCCATTGAAATAGGAGAGAGGAAGAGAATATGGATGTGAATCACAAGTAATTTCTGCTAGGGGACTTCCTGGGAAGTGAGGGTCAAAATGAGATTTGAAAGCTGAATAGGGAAATGTTGCCCCAACCCACAAGCCCTCAGTCCTGGCAAAGCAAGCCCCGTTTCCCCAATCAATGAGCTTCAGTCCAGCTATTGACTTGGCACCAACTTGTGTGCAGTGGCCAAGCTGGATGCTGTCCTGAATTATATCAGTGTGACAAGGCAACATCTCCTTTAGTGTAACCTTGACAGTGGATTTGTCCCTCTTTATCAGAGTAGGCTCCCTGTGTTCCCAAACTCAGGAAACTCCAGGCATTGGCAGCCCACTTGCACATTCTACATCAGATCCTGCCTCACCGAGAGTTGTGGCAGAGAATGGCCAGACAGACACCATGGACAGACACCATGGAGAGGGGCAATGAACAAACCATCATCTTCTACACACAGGCATGGAATTCTGCTTTCTCTTCTGTGCCTGTATATAGACACTCAGTCGGGAATCCCACCACCAGGAGCATTTTTGTATATTTCTCTAAAGGATTCCAGTGCTCTGCTGCATAACACTGTGTGATAGACTGTACATGGGTGCCCAGTGGGTCCAGCCTCCCCTCATTTTCCTCCCTGTGTGACCGCTTTCTACATTCACTCCAGTCTTAGCCATGTGATTTGTGAGAGTAAGGCAAGCAGAGATAAGCACTAGTCCATTCCTCCTGGTATATTCCCTCCTGGAACCCAGCTGCCACGCTATAGGGAAGTATTGACTCACCTGTTGTGACTGAGAGGCCACAGGAAGAAGAACTGAGACACCCCAGCCCTCAGACAGCACCAGGGCCTCAGAGTGTGAGAGAATCCTCTAGGACCTTGCAACCCAGCCTGGCCCCCAGCTGGATGCACCCACAGGAGTGAACCCAGCAGAAACCACAAGGAGCTGAGCAACCACCCAGCTGAGCCCAGCCACCCACAGGACATGAGAGAGAATACACTGGAGTTGTTTTAAGATTATACACAGTGGGGTGGTTGTCTCAGAGCAGTATTTATCATACAGATGTGGCCCTCAGGCCTTGTTTCCCAGCAAGAAGAGCCATCACCACAGCTCCAGGGAAGGCCCCTTTATAGCCGTTGACAGTTGTCCCACTCTCGGGATGCTCTTGCAGGTCTTGGTTTCCATTGAGGATAGTGTTTTTGTTATCATTTTTCAGGTGGGTCACAAGAGTGTTTTCAAGGGTTCAGGACCCTCCCCTTGGACAGTTGTAGACAATTGTCTTGTGACAGCTGTAGTCATAGAACAGGGTTTTGTTTTTGTTTTTAACTATTGCATTTAAATATAATGAATTGGCATGTATGTTTCTGTATCTGTTGATTGTGTTTGTTTATTTCTATAGAACCATCTCCTCTTCCCAGTAAACACAGAAGACAAGACAGAGAGGAGCACAGGAGGGAAGAAGAGCCCCTGGGGAAGAAGTCCAGTCTTTGCAGTTTCCCCCACTGTGGCAGAGGGGCCATCCTCCTCCCTTGTTCCCCAGGAGGCTCCTGTTCGGCTTTTCAGGTCAGCACTTACCTTGGGGACAATGCTTTTGAAGGCCAGGGAGGTATAGGATTTCCTCCTGATTTGATCCCACTGAGCGGAGCCTGGCAGCTTGCACACCTGCATCCTCCACTGCATGAGGTCCTCTCACCCAGGCAGACCATGCACAGCAGTGCATGTTTTCTGTTCCCATCCACCTGCAGCTGTTTGCCTCCAGCATGGCCAATCTCCTGCCCCATCTCCTTGGGCTCCCTGGAGCTCAGGACCTCCCTGTTGCATGGAAAGTGCCGGGAGCCAGCTTGACCTTCCCACATGCTTTCCTGTAGGTACAGTGTTCAGCCTTGCCCTACTGCCCACCTCCTGAAGTTCTGCTGTCTGCAATCTGCTTTCAGACAATTGTCTTGTGACAGCTGTAGTCATAGAACAGGGTTTTGTTTTTTTTTTTAACTATTGCATTTAAATATAATGAATTGGCATATATATTTTTGTATCTGTTGATTGTGTTTGTTTATTTCTATAGAACCATCTCCTCTTCCCAGTAAACACAGAAGACAAGACAGAGAGGAGCACAGGAGGGAAGAAGAGTCCCTGGGGAAGAAGTCTTTCAGCTTCTTCCATGCAGCATGTCTTTCATGCTGGTTCTTTCTGGCTGACCTGAAACACAGGTGCCTGCAGAGGAAGGTGAAGAACCTCCCCATGGTCCCCTGCTAGCCCTGACTGTTTCCATAGGGAAAGGCTGGGTCATACCCCAGGGCAAATTCTACTGATCCTGCACCTGTCCAAGCTGCCCAGTGTGCAGTTAGTTTCCTCTGTAAGAGACACCCTGAAGGACGTTGGTTCCATTTGGGGCTCCACCACTGCTGCTGGGGTATAGGTGGAGGGGAAGGCCACAGGGCCTTGCTGGGGGGGCTGTGCAGTGGGGGTACAGGTTAGGGAGGGGACTGGCAGGCAGGCTAGCTGTGTTGGTGGCTTCCGCCCTGCCTCCTGATCCTCCTCAGGACTCTGATTTCTTTGTTGCTCCTTTGACTATTCACAACACAGAAATTTAAAATGGGAATGGTAGGCTCACTATACTTCTGCTGCTTTGAGTTGCCTGAGATGCCGTGATGCACTTTGTGGATGGGGAAGGAGTGCAGCTAGTGGTGGGATCAGCTGAAGGTGGGGAGGGAGGTTTTGGGACTGTGCTATAGTCTCCAGCTTGGATGTCTTGTAGCCTGGGAGCAGATAGGTGGCCAGTACTTCATTATACTTCCGGTGTTGCAAGGATCCTGAATCCCTTTTCAAGTATGACCTATGGACACCATCAATTCAGTCTGCTCAGGGTCCTTATAGCCAGAGAGTGGCTGGGCACTTGTTTTCCTCCTCATGCTCTACATTCATTTCCTCCTCATGCTCTACATTCATCTTTGGATTCTAGGGGCCTCTCTTGCTTGTGTTGAGGATGAGGAATTTCCTTCTTTCATTTTTTAAACACAGGATTTCACCCAGGCTGGAGTACAGGAGGATGAAGAATTTCTTGAGAGAAAGTTTTCACACTCCATAGACATATAAGAGTGTTACCGTGGGTAAATACAATGGAGAGCGATTGCTGGATCTTATGGTAAAAGCATGTTTTGTAAGAGTTTTGTGAGAAACGGCCAACTGTCTTCCAAAGTGGCTACACCATTTTGCATTTCCACCAGCAATTAATGAGAATTTCTGTTACTCCGTATTTGATGTTGTCAGTGTTTGCAATTTTGGCCATTCTAATAAGTGTAAAGTGCTATGTTATTGTTGTTTTAATTTGCAATTCCCAGATGACATGTGATGTGGGACATCTTTTCTACGCTTAGTTGCCTTGTGTATATCTTTTTCTGTTGAGGTGTCTGTTAAGGTAGTTTGCCCATTTTCAATCCGTTGTGCATTTTCTTTTTGTTAAGTTTTAAGAGTTGTTGGTATATTTGGAATAACAGTCCTTCATGAGGTATCTCTTTTGTACATCGTTTCTCCCTATGTCTTATCTCTCATTCTCTGGTCAGTGTCATTTGCTAACCAACAGTTTTTAGTTTGAATAAAGTCCAGCTTATCAACGCTTTCTTTCATGGATTGTGCCTTTTGAGTCATATCTGAAAAGTCTTTGCCAAACCCAAACTAGATTTTCTCCTGTGCTATCTTTTAAGAGTTTTATAGTTTTATGTTTTATATTTTGGCCTATGAGCTATGATCTATTTTGAGTTTTTATGAAAGGTGTCAGTTTTGTGTGGAGGTTCTTTTTTTTGGATGTTCAGTTGTTCCAGCATGATTTGCTAAAAGACAGTCTTTTCTCCATTGTATTGCCCTTGATCTTTTGTCAAGGATCAGTTGACTACATTTATGTGGATCTATTTCTGGGCTCTCTATTCAGTTCTACTGACCTATTTGTCTATTCTTATGACAATACCACACTCCCTTGATTACTGTAGCTTTATAGTAGGTAATGAAGTCAGACAGTATAGTCCTCCAACTTTTCTTTTTCTTCAATATTAAGTTGGCTACTCTGTCTTTTGCCTTTCTGTGTAAACATTAAAAGCAGTTCATTGATATCTACAAAATAACTTGCTGGAATTTTAATTGGGATTGTGTTGAATCTATAGATAAAGTTTAGAAGAACTGGACAATACTGAGTCTTTCTATTCATAAACATGGAATGTCTCTCCATTTATTTAGTTCCTTTTTTATTTCTTTTATCAGAGTTTTCTTTTTTCCTCATGTAGATCTTGTATGTATATTGTTAGATTTATACCTAAGTATTTCATTTTGAGGAATGCTAATGTAACTGGTATCATGTTTTAAATTTCACATTTCACTTGTTCATTGCTGGCATGTAGGAAAGGGATTGAGCTTTGTATATTAACCTCGTGTCTTATAACTTTGCTTTAATTGCTTAGAAGTTCAAGGACTTTTTCTTGTCAATTGTTTTAGATTTTCTATATAGGAGTTGTGTCATCTGGGAACAAAGTTTTTATTTCTTCCCTCCAAATCTGTATACCCTTTATTTCCTTTTATTGTTTTGTTTTGTTTTGTTTTGTTTTTTTTGTATTCGCTAAGACATCCAGTACAATGTTTAAAAGGAAGGGTGAGAGAGGACATCTTTGCTTTGTTCCTAATCTTAGCAGGAAAGCTTCTAGTTTCTCAAAATTAAATATAATATTATCTGTGGAGTTTCTGTAGATGTTTGATATCAAGTTGAAGAAGTCTTCCTCTATTCCTAGTTTGCTGACCATTTTTATCATGAATGGATGTTGGATTTTGTCCAGTGCCTTTTTTGTATCTATTGGTATGATCGTGTGATTTTTCTTTTCTTTTCTTTTCTTTTTTTTTTGCTTGTTGATATAATAGACTACATCCATTGATTTTTTAAATGTTGAATCAGCCTCGCATACCTAGGGTAAAGCCTGTTTGGTCATGTTAAGTAATTCTTTCCGTACATTGTTGGATTCAATTTGTTAATATTTAGTTGAGGATTTTTGCTTCTATATACTTGAGAGATATTCATTTGTAGTTTCCTTTTTTGTAATGTCTTTGACTGTCTTTTTTTTTTTTTTTTTTTTGAGATGCACTCTCACTCTGTCACCCAGGCTGGAGTGCAGTGGTGCGATCTCGGCTCACTGCAAGCTCCGCCTCCCAGATTCACGCCATTCTCCTGCCTCAGCCTCCCGAATACCTGGGACTACAGGCACCCACCACCACACTCGGCTAATTTTTTGCATTTTTAGTAGAGACAGAGTTTCACCATGTTAGCCGACTGGTTTTGTTTTAAGGTAATGCTGGCCTCATTCAATAAGTAAAGGAAGTATTAACTCGGCTTCCATATTCTGGAAGAAATTCTAGAGGATTGGTATAAATTTTTCCTTAGATGTTTGGTAGCATTCACCAGTGAATCTGCCTGGACCTGATGCTTTCCGTTTTGGAAAGCTATTAATTATTGATACAATTTCTTAAATAGATACAGGCCTACCAAGATTGTCCATTGTATATATTTTTCAGGATTTTTTTTTTCAAAATGAAGTTTTAAAACAGAATTAATCAATAAATTTCCATGATAATGAAATAACTAAAAAGAGTTTTGAACAAAATGTCCCCATTTAGGTTCCATTTGCCTATTTGCAGGTGTTTCAACATATTTGCTGAGGGATTGTACAAGCATTTCTGCTAATGGAAATGGAGAAACCTATTTCTTCTGGTCAGATACACAGATATTGAGGAAAAACAGTTTCTAATTATTCTTACATGCAAACCTAAATCTGTTTTGGTTTTATAAAATGGCTTAGCATCAGCTCCTGAAATAGAGCTTGATACCAGTTAGAAACAGGCACATGCATTCACAGCTTCCCAGGAGACCCAGGAACCTCCTTTAGAGCTCCTAGTCTACTGACTAATATAGGGTTTCATCTCATGACTGACAACTGAAGACCTTTGTCATTTCCCCAACACCTTAAATGCCTTTTCAATTGGCACTTTATTTCTTATGGTGTGTTTGGCCAGAGATCATTGTGGCAAAGCCCCAATAAAACGAGGTAGCTTCATTTACAGTAACAAAATGGAGAACATTTACCATCAGAGTCACTGTGTTGTCCCTCCACCTCCAAAACTATTATTATTACAGAAAATAGTATTCATTAATCTTTAAAGATGATGTGATTATCACCATCACACTTAGGAAATTAAGCTCCTATTCACTTTATTCATTTCCTCTAAAAAGCAACATTTCCAGTTAGTTTCAGACTTTCACTTTTTCACAGAGCAGTTTATTCTTTTTTGTTTACTGGATTTGAGGGTTTATGAAATGGTCTTCTCAGTAAAGTCCATTACCTTGGTTTCTGGATGCCTAATTAGGAGCCTTCTCCAAGCACAAAATAATACAGAAGCAGGAGAAGAAATGAGGCAACTATTTCTACCTTATGACAAGTCAGGGGAATGTCCTTGGACCTACACTTCTGGTGGTGGGGTGAGGAGGCTCCTTCAGCCCCACCATGGGCCAGAAGAATTGAGCACTGTTGTTGGAGCTTGGGAGTGGAGGGAAAGCCTTTCATATACCTAGGAACAGCAGGTAAACGTCAATTGCTCTGCCTACCCCTTCACACTCACCTGACAGCAGCTACAGCCTGGACTTTGCTATTGACACCTGCCCTACTCAATCTCACAATGCCTTTTCTGGTTTCCCCATCTATTTCTTTTCAATGTTGCCATTTTTTTTTTTTTTTTTTGCCTTATTTCTTCTAAATATTGGAAGACTGAAGACCTGGTAAGGCTGGTCCCTGACCCCAGCCCCACTTCCAGGAATGGCTCCCCTAAGAAATAGTCATGAAGACCTTGTAGAGCATCCCCAGAGTGTGATCTAACGGTAGTGAGAAAAATGATCTTAGGAGGCCCCAGACACAGCATTAAATACAGCTGAACCACTCTGTGATGAATTTATCCTTATTTGTGTCTCTGTTACTCTAAAAGCATGAAGGGAAGCTCTCAGTTTGAGGCCACTGTGACCACAACACATTCTCATATGTGTTAATCTGTCTACAGAAAATGCTGACCTCAGGCTCAGAATTTTGGCAGGCACTGTTATTTAGCTAGAATGTAATTATATTGTTTTCTTTCCTTTTTTTTTTTTTTAAGCTACCTTCTATTAATGGCAAAGGATAGTGGTGTTCCATATACAGTCACACATTCTCACATGCAGATGGTGCTCAGAGGGCAATACACCATGAAGGTGAATAAGAAAGATTGCAATGTGAAGACTGTGTCTTACAAGCAATGGTTCTTAACCTTAGCATCTCATAAGAACACCCAGGGCATTTGTCAAAATTCCAATGCCAAGGCCCTTCCCCAGACCAATTCCATCAAAAATTTGGGATGGGATCTAAGTGTGAGTGCTTATTAAAGCTCTAGATGACTCCAGTGCAGAGCCACACTGGAGAACCAATGCTTTAAACTGATCTCAAGTCTGAGCATGAATGAGACGAAGCTTGTTCTCCACACCACGGCAGCAGGATTAGTATCTGGAACATAGATATTCTAATGACCAAGGTCAACTGCCGTCTTAAAATCTAAGTGCGAAGAATTACAGAACTGTAGAGCTGCAGAAAGTCTGAGAGCTCATTTTAAATGAGTCTGTATCCTCATTTTATTCACCAGAAAACTGAACATAGAAAGGCCAAGTGATTCCTTGCTGAGAATCACTCTCTAGGGGCCCAGGGAAGGGCTCCTCCCCAACATCATGCTCCCTCTTTGGTGGATGTAATTGCCTCAGTTGTGAATTCCTTCTGAAGGAAGCTACAGTCTTTTTGAGGAATATGCTAAAGACCTAAAAAGTTAGAGGATTGGCTCTTTAATCCACAAAGTAGGTATGAAAGAAGTTGTAGGGAGCCCGGGAGGCGCTATGGACATTCCTCAAAGTCTGTTCCATGGTTGGAAGGCACTGGATTAAACACATTGAAATGAGTTTCATCACTGCAGGACTTCTCAGGACCTTTAATTTACTAATGTGCAAGGGAATCTTCAAGAAGAGGACAGACAGAGCTTATTTGCCCATTTCTGTGAAACATTTCACAGGACTAGCCTTTCTTGGGGAAATATTGGGGGACACAATTTCTAAAAGGTCTGGCCCACTGTGTCTCCTACTCTGCTTTACTTTTCTTAACTGCATTGATCACTTATATACTTGGTTATTGCCTGTGTTATTCTCACTAAAATAGAAGTTCCTTGAAGAGAGAAACTTTGGCTTCATTACTATATCCCTACCACCTCCAAAAGCGCCTAGCCTGTAATAAATATTTGCAGAAGGGCTAATGGGTATAGTCTCTTAAAACACAGGTAATCATGACTAGCTACCTAGTGAGACTCCTGCTTCTGATTGCAAGTCTGTCACCACAACTTTAGGCTGAATTTTGGAGTCTGCTTGCTGGGGGAACCTGGTCATACCTTGGGCTAATATCCAGGCTCTGGCACTAATTAACTCCACAACCTTGGGCAAGTCACTTGACTTTCCTGGGCTCCATTTCCTCATCTAGCAAAAAGAGTGGACTGGATTAGACAACCTCCAAAGTTTCCTTCTCAGGTATTGTATAACAAGCAGTTAAATTAAAATATCTGATATAATTGGGGATTTTTCTATTTCTCCTTGGAGTTCTATCAGATTTTGTTTCATGTAGTTTAAAGCTCTGTTATCAGGCCCATAAATATTTAAGATTGTTATATCCTCTTGATGAATAGATCATCTTATCATTATTCAGTGGACTTCTTTGTCCTTGGTAATATTCTCTGCTCTGAAATCTATATTTTCTTATACTAATATACTCACCCCAGCTGTGTAAAAAATGGTATTAGCATGGTATATTCTTTTCTATCATTTTACTTTTAACCTATTTGTGTCTTTTTAGTTCAAGTGGGTTTCTCGTAGGCAGCACATACTTGGTTCTTGCTTTTTAAAGGAAATCCCACTGCTCAGTCTCTGCCTTTGAATTGAAATCATTTAAATTTAATGTGATTATTGATATTATTAGGTTTAAATTCATTCATTTTGACTGTTATGAATAATGCTGCTATGGACATTCACATGTAAGTTTTTGTGTAGATATATATTTCATCCTTCCCGGATGACTAGTGATGTTGAGAATCTTTTCATGTGCTTATTGACCATTGGTGTATCTTCTTGGATGAACTGATTATTTTTATGGTTCCATTTTATCTTGTTGTTTTATATTTGTTCCATTTTCTTCTTTTTCTGTCCACTTTTGGACAGAAAACAGCCTTTTTAAGATATAATTTATATACTGTACACTTTTCCCATTTAAAGTGTATAATTTGGTGATTGTTGGTATACACACAAATTGTGGAATCATAATCAATCATAAAACATTTTAATCACCCTTAAAAGAAACTCCATACACTTTAGCTATTACCCCAAAATGCTCCCTTTCCTACTCCTGCCCTACCCCTAAAAGGCCCTAAAACTTTAATCTATTTTTTGTCTCTATAAATTTGCCTATTCAGGAAATTTCACATAAATCGAGTTATATGAGTTTCTTTTACTTGGCATAATGTTTTTTATGTTTATCTATGTTATGGTATATATTAGTGCTTTTTTCCTTTTTGTAAATTAATTCCACGAAATGGATATACAGTATTTGTTTGTCCATTCATCAGTTGATGGACATTTGGGTCTTTCCCACATTTTGGTTATTATGAATAAAGCTGCTATGAACATTCATGTATACTTTTTTGTGAAGATGTATGTTTCATCCTTCGTGGGCACATACCTAAGTGTGGAATTGCTGGGTCACGTGACACCTCTGTGTTTAACTGTTTGAGGAACTGCCAGATTCTTCCAAAGTGGTTGCCCCATTTTACATTCCCAGCAGCAGTGAATGAGCCTTCCTATTTCTCCACATTGTAACCAACATTTGTTAGTTTTTGTCTTTTTGCCTATAGCCATCCTGATGGGTGTGAAGTGGTATCTCATTGGGGGATTGGAGTTGCATTTTCCTGATGACTAGTGATGTTGAGTATCTTTTCATGCACTTACTGGCCATTGGTATATCTTCTTTGATGAACTGATTGTTTTTATGATTCCATTTTATCTTCTTTGTGGCTTACTAGCTGTAACTTTTTGTATTATTATTTTAGAGGTTATTTTAGGTTTATAGCATGCATCTTTGACTTTTCAAGTGATACTACCACTTCATGTGTATTCAAGTACTTTACAAGAGTATATTCCAGTTCTCCATTCTCAGTTTTGTGCTATTGCTGTCATACCTCTGGTTAAATTAGATGCTTTCCTCTGTGTTATGTACTGGCACTCTATTATCATGAGGGAACTGTCATGGGCAGCTAGAGAAGGAAAAGTAAGTGGGATAATCTTGTTGGATTTTTCATTGCTCCTGGAGGGCAAGACTGCTCAAGCTGTCAGGATCACCAGAGAGAACATCAAGCAGGTTCCAGGCTCAAATGGAAGGAAAAGAGGGGAGGCCTTAAAATGCTAGAGATCCCTTAGAAATCCCTGAGGAATCTTCACTAGATTCCTAATCTCCTGAAAATCCACCTTGCTATGTCCCTTGGCATCCACACCATTGGATTCATGATTAATAAATTCATTACTTCCAGTGATTACATATGAATCAGGATAGGGCAACAGAAAGTCATGAGATTGGTGACAAAGAGACCTAGGGTCAAATAGAGCAGTTTTACCACTTACAGATACATACCCTGGGGGCAAGATACTAAACTCTCATGAACCTCAGTTTCTATACCTGCAAAATGGGAATAAAAATTCTTACTTTATCATGTTGGTTAAAGGATTAAATGAGGTGATCTCAGTAAAAGTAGCAAGCGAGTGACATAACAAACACACCATTAATATTTATATCCCTCCTATATACCTCATTGTCTGTTTTACTCAAGTATATTTTTACATTCTTTATGTTTATTAGGCATTCATAAAGTAGCAGGGATTGCATTACATATGAGAGCCTTTGTTGTTCTTCATACTCCGAAGATTCTAGTGAGCTCAAATGTCTGTATAGGATTGTCACAAACTCCCTGCTTTTTGACGTGCAGAACTGCCATTTATTGGACTGACTTGATGGTAGACATGTGCTGAGCTCCTTGCATGCCTCATTTCCAAAGCTCATTATCAACCCCATGAGGATGGGGCAGCGTTTCTCAATCTCGGCACTATTGATACATTTGGGGCCAGATCATTCTTGGTTGTAGGGGGTTGGCCTGTGCATTATGGGATGTTTAGCAGCATCCCTGGCTTTTACCTTCTAGATTCCAGTAGCACCTCTTCAGCTATGATAATCAAAAATGTGTGAAGACATTGCCATGTATGTCATAGGGGGCAAAATCTCCCTCAGATGAGAACCACTTGGATAGGGCTGGTGTCATTCCCGTTACCTGTGAGAAAGCCAGGGTTCAGAATAGTCAAGAGCTTTTCTCAGCATCACACAGTTACTGAGTGATGGAGGCAGGATTCAAACCAGAGTCTAACTAGCTCCTAAGCCATGTGTTATGGTAACTCCAGAATATATCCTCTCTCATCTGCAAATAAAGCCTCCGATACCTTTGACATCCCTGGCTTTAAATTCTGTCTTTTGTGCCAAAGGTGTCTGGACTCTGGAGTGTCCTGTCTGAAAAAAACGAATAGGTTCCAAAAGGAGAGATTAGATAATTACTCTTCACAGACAGGGCTCAGAAGGCCACACACAACATATTGCAGGCAGCTGGCCCCCATATGTGCTTTTCCTTGACATAAGGGGTATAATGGGCTGAATTATGTTCCTCAAAGGATAGGTTGAAGTTCTAATGCTCTGTACCTATGAATGTGACCTTATTTGGAAATAGGGTCTTTGCAGACATAATCAAGTTAAGATGAGGTCATTAAGGTGAGCCACGATCCAATATGACTACTGTCCTTATAGGAAGAAAATGTGTAAACAGACACAGAAGGAAGGCAACCATGTCAACATGGAGGCAGAAATTGTAGTGACATTGCCACAAGCCAGGGAACAGCCGGGGCTACCAGAACCAAAAGAGGTAAGAAAATATCCTCTCTTAGAGGCTTCGGTGGGACCACAGCCCTGCCAACACCTTGATTTCAAACTTTGAGTGGCCAGAACTAAGCGAATCCATTTCTGTTATATAGTCTGTGGCACTTCATTATTGCAGCTTTAGGGCAACAGGACAGGAGAGCACACCTCACGTCCCCTGGCAGCCCTGGTCACGTCTGTATTTCTGCATTTGACAGTGTTCCCTTTGATCCCTGTTCTCCAGTCAGTTATAATATCTGGCCATTAATCAAAGTCATGAAAGATATTTCACTTTGCCATGACCAACCTACACGTTAGATTGCACCTCCTATTAATTACATTAGTGCAATGATGATCTGGCAGTGAAACAACATAGGCGCCTTCCTGGGTAGCACCTGTCCCCTCAGATGTCCTCACTCATGCATGTGTCAGTGGTGGGGCAACTGTGCCTTATCTTTCTTGGTAACAGGAGGTACCATATCATTCCCTGAGATAAGCAGAAGCAATTTCATAGAACCTGGCTCAGTGGACTTGGCTACCTGCTGGTCATGGATAAACAGAAGGAAACAAACCCTAGACAGCCACAAGTGTGATACAGACAGAAAGCAACCAAAGGCAGCCAAGGTCATCTCAAATCTAAACTCCAGAGCAGTTTATTCTGGGCAAATGAACAAGAAGCATCAAACAGACTTATAGGTGGTTTGAGATTCTTTAAAGCTAAAGCAACCCTTAGAAGTTGTGGCATCTCAAACAGGTTCTTCATCTTTCCCAGCCAAAGGATGTTCTGGGTTGTTTAAAGGATTCCGTGGACAAGTGAACTTGAGAAGTGTTCTGTGCTTTAGTATCTCTCTAAGACATTTAAAGGCCCATTAGCACATTAAAGACATTGAGACATTTGGCAGTAAAGACACCTCTTCACCTCCTTTCAGGGTGTGGTGGAACATGCCTTGGATCACTGATACATTTGGGCCCATTCCACTGTGCAGAATTTGAGGGGGAGGCTCTGAACAATTAGGTGGTTTTTCAAAGCTCACACAGACTGATTCAACTTGTGTCTTAACATTCCAAATCCAGCGCTTTTCTATTTTTTATTTTTCCTTTTAGTTTGTTAATAAACATTTGAGTGTTACCATGTGGTGACATAGAAATGTAAAAATGAAAAAGGTTGGCTTTTTCCCCATATATCATTGATTATCTCTGGAGTAAATGAACAACAGAATAACAAATAATGGAAAGGGTATGGGGATAGGGAAGGAAAGGTGCTGTGGTTTGAATGTTTGTCTCCTCCAAAACTCACATTGAAATTTGATTCTCAATGTGGCAGTATTAGGAGGTGAGGCCTTTAAGAGGTGATTGTGTCATCGGTGAAACCCCATCTCTACTAAAAATACAAAAAAGTAGCCAAGCGTGGCGGTGGGAGCTTGTAGTCCCAGCTACTTGGGAGGCTGAGGCAGGAGAATGGCGTGAACCCAGGAGGCGGAGCTTGCAGTGAGCCAAGATCGCGCCACTGCACTCCAGCCTGGGTGACACAGCGAGACTCCGTCTCAAAAAAAAAAAAAAAAAAAAAAGAGGTTATTGTGTCATGAAGGCTCTGTCCTCAGGCTTAGACTAATCCATTAATGAATGAATGGGTTAATGGGCTAATGGACTGTCATGGGAGTGGCATTGGTAGCTTCATCAGAGAAGAAAGAGAAACCTGAGCTTGGAGGCTCATTCTCCTGTGATGTGATGCCCTGAGCTGCCTTGGAGCCTAGCAGAGTCTCCACCAGCAAAAAGGTACTTGACAGATACAGCTCTTCAACCTCCTCAGCCTCCAGAACTGTAAGAAATGAATTCCTTTTTCAAAATAAGTTATTCACTTTTGGAATTCTGTTATAAGCAACAAAAAATGGACTAAGACGAAGAGAATCACTGCCTTTGGGACAAATATGAAAGCAGTCAGTCTTGAGGAGTCAGGTTAGGTTACTGATGTTCTGCTGAGTCCCATCACAGGAACCCACCATCCCTGCCACCCACACGAGGAGAGCTGGTGGCCAGAGGCCTGCTGACCAGGCTGCCCCAGGAGGCTGCCACCACCTCAAAAAGCTGTCTGGTCAGGGGCGGCCAGCCCGCAAGTTCGCCAGGCCCTTGTAATGTGCCTATCCCACCAAAATGGAGTGGTCAGTCTGATTCCTTCAAAATTTGAACTGGAGGCCGCAGAGGGGAGGCAGTTAGCAGGTGGCTGAAGGTGAAAGAATGTCTAAAGAGGTGTGGGGGTGTTTTGAAGGGTCCTGGGCAAGCTAGGGAAGAAAGGGGGGCAATATGAGTGAGCCAGAGAACAGCAGGGAAGGAGACCTGCAGGTGGTGTGGAGGGAAAAGGAGGGGCAACAGCACAACCACCCCCTGTTCTGGTTTCTAGGGGAGAGCTGGCTTCACCATAACTTCTGATGGTACATTTCTGAGAGGCCCATCTCCCCCAAAGTAGCCCCCCCAACCCCCACTCTCCCTACTTGAGCAAACCTGAGAGGGGCTCCTTTCTTGGTTACTAAAAGGAGCTAACTCCGTTTTTAAAGTTGTGGTAAAATATATGTATATATACATTATATACATATACATTATGTTATACATATACATAACATAAACTACCATTGTAACCATGTTTAAGCGTAGAGTTCAGTGGCATTAAGTACATTCATATTGTGTAACCACAACCGCCATCCATCTCCAGAACTTTTTACGTTTTCCCAAACAGAAACTCTGCACTTTTAAACAGTAACACCCCATTCTCTCTCCCCCAACCCCTGACAGCCATCATTTTACTTTCCATCTCTATGAATTTGACTATACTAGGTACTTGACTTAAGTGGAATCAAACAGTATTTGTCTTTTGGTGTCCGGGTTATTTCCTTTAGCATAAAGTCCTCAAGATGCATGCATGTTGTCAGAACCCTCTTTGTAAGGCTGAAAAATATTCCATTGTATGCAGAGACCATATTTGGTTTATCCATTTATCCATCAATGGACATTTGGATTGCTTCCACTTTTTGGCAACTTGAATAACGCTGCCGTGAACATGGGTAGACAAATATCACTCTGAGACCCTGCTTTCAGTTCTTTTGGACATATACCCAGAAGTAGAATTGCTGGAGCAAATGGTAGTTTCTATGCTTAATTTTGTGAGAAACTGCCTTGGTGTTTTCCACAGTGGCCGCACTATTGTATCTTCACATCAACAGTGCACAATTTCTCCACATCCTCACCAACTCTTGTTATTTTCTGTTTTTGTTTTTTGATACTAGCAAGAGTCTAACTCTCTTTTAGTAGAGGCTCTGTCTTCCATGTGGTCAACGTTGTTCTTTTCCTCAGTTTTTCTTCATGCTGAGTGGGCATCAAGTCAGAACAGAAGTTCTGCTCTCCTCCTTCTGCCCTCAGGAAGTTGCCCTTGACTCTAAGGCACCAACTTTAAAGATCAGACTCTGTGTTTCTCAGGATAGGCAGAGCTCAGACCTTGATGGTGACGGGAGGTGGGGGGTGGCACCTGTGCAACCCCCTGCCCTTGTACTGGCAGGGAGTAGCAGATACAGAAAAGCATGAGATTCCCTCAAACCATGTCCTTCCCCCTTGCTGCCTAGGGTCTGGTGTGTCCATCCCAGAGTGCCCCTTCCCAGGGCTGTGGCTCTGCTAGGCTTGAGGGTCCCTGACACACCTCATCCCTTCCCCATCTGCCCTTTAACAGAGTACAGGAAGAAGCAGTGGCTGCTGAGTGGTGAAAATGTGAGCACTAACTGAGGTCTGAGAAGGCAAGGGGTCCGAGGAGCGCTTCTTTGGGGTTTTGTCCTGGCTCTCAGCTTTGGGTGCACTGCCATCTCCGGCTTACACCACAGGAAGTCTCTCCAGGCAGAGGTAGGTCAGGATTCCCAGGCACTCAGGCTTCCTCTTCCCCTCTCCACACTTTCCAAAGAGGCTTTTCAAAATGTAAGCCCTATGGAGGCAGTGGGTGTCCCATTCTGTTCACTAATTCACTGCTAGCACCTGCTGAATGCCTGGCACAAAAGGCACAGTTTTAATCAAATGCCATTGGTTAAGTCATTAACACTTTAAGTGAGTAAAAATCACTGTGTTCTTTTTTCCCTCCTCTTCCATAAATGTCCATCTCCTTAGTTTAGTTTTTTTTTTTTTTTAACCAACAAAAGTCCATAGTTTACATTAGGATTCATTCATGGTGTTGTGCACTCTATGGGTTTGGATGAATGTATATGTGTATAGTGACATGTCCACCATTGTGCTATCATATAGAACAGGTTGACTGCCCTAAAAGTTCTCTGACTATTCATTCCCCTATTCCTCCCTGTTAACCCCTGGCAACCCCTGACCTTTTTACGCTCTCCACAGTTTTGCCTTTTCCAAAGTGTCACATACCTGAAATCATACAGTATTGTCCTTTTCATATTGGCATCTTTCACTTGGTAATATGCATTTAAGGTTCCTCCATATCTTTTCACGGCTTGTTACCTCATTTCTTTTTAGCACTGAATAATATACCATTGTTTGGATTTATCAGTTTATTTATCTGTTCACCTGCTGAAGGACATTTGGGTTACTTCCAAGTTTTCATAATTATGGATAAAGCTGCAATAAACGTCTATGTGCATGTTTTTGTATGGATAAAAGTTTTTAACTCATCTGGGTAAATATCAAGGAGCATGATTGCTGAATCATTTGGTAAGACTGTGTTTAGTTTTGTACAAAACTACAAAACTGTCTTCCGAAGTGGCTGTACCACTTTGCATTCCCACCAGTGGTAAGTGATGGTTCCCGTTGCTCCATATCTTCACCAGCATTTGGTGTTGTCAATGTTATAGATTTTGGCTATTCTAATAGGTATATAGTGATATCTTGTTGTTTTAATTTGTATTTCCCAGATTACATGTAATGTTGAGCACCTTTACATGTGCTTATTTGCCATTTGTACATCTTCTTTGGTGAGGTGTCTGTTCAGATGTTTTGCCCATTTTTAAATTGGGTTTTTTATTTTGCAATGTTGAGTTTTAAGAGTTATTTGTGTATTTTGAATAAGTCCTTTATGTGATGTCTTTTGCAAATAGTTTCTCCAGTCTGTGACTTGTCTTCTCACTCTCTTGACGCTTTTCATTTTAATATAGCAGTAAAATCAACAGAAGGCTCCCTATAATGTGGAGAATCTTATCCAGTGGTGTCCATCACAATTACTTGATAAAAGTTTTGAAAATTTTACCTTTGAGCTCCACCTGTGAGATTCCTGTTCAATAGGTTTGAAATGAGATCCAGGATACCTTTTATTTATTTATTTTGTTTTTGTTTTTGAGATACAGTCTCACTCTATCACCCAGGCTGGAGTGTAGTAACACAATCTCGGTGCACTGCAACCTCCGTCTCCCGGGTTCAAGCGATTCTCGTGCCTCAGCCTCCTGAGTAGCTGGGATTACAGGCACCCACCACCACACCTGGCTAATTTTTGTATTTTTCAGTAGAGATGGGGTTTCACCATGTTGGCCCGGCTGGTCCTGAACTCCCAACCTCAGGTGATCCACCTGCCTTAGCCTCCCAAAGTGCTGGTATTACAGGCGTGAGCCACAGTGCCCAGCTTCAGGATACCTTTTAAAAGCTGCCTTGGTGATTATAATGAGTAGCTGCAGTAGGAACCATGACATTAAGAGTTGGAAAGACAACCCCATTATGACACGGGGGCTGCCTACTGGACCTTCCTACATGCCTTGTCCCACAGCTCCATCTGAAGTCCAAATAGACCCAGAGCTCTATAATTCACTGCTAACTGGACATAAACTGTCATTTCAAATCTCACCTCTTTCGAGCTAAACCCATATGTCCCCATCTCCATCCAGAAAACAGCTCTACCTCTGAGCTTCCTGTCTTTGGAAGGTGGTGATTCTAATCTTCCCGTTGGCTAAACTCTTTTTTTTTTTTTTTTGAGACGGAGTCTCACACTGTCGCCTAGGCTGGAGTGCAATGGCGCGATCTCGGCTCACTGCAAGCTGGGCCTCCCAGGTTCACGCCATTCTCATGCCTCAACCTCCCTTGTAACTAGGACTACAGGCACCCGCCACCGCGCCTGGCTAATATTTTTTTGGCTAAACTCTTCAAGTCAAATTGGACTCCCCTCTCTCTCAGACAAATCTAATCTATCAGCAATCCCTGGCGGCTCCACCTTTAAAATACATCCAGAATCTGACCTCTTCCCTCCTTCCACTGCCTTGGTTACACCAGGGCTCTCAACTTCTGCTTTGTCCCTTCCAATCTGTTCTCATCTCTAACCCAGAGTGCAGTCAGATCATGTCCTTCTCTGCTCACCACCTTCCAATGGCTCCCATTCACTCAGAGTAAAAGCCCAAGTCTTCACGATGGCCTATAACATCCCTCACAATCTGCGGTATCCCCTGCTCCACTCCTGCAGCTCTCCTCCCAAGTCCTTCCAGTCACCCAGGCCCCTCTAAAGGGCCTGGAACACACAAGGCCTCAGAGGCTTTGTATTGCTGTTCTCTCCTCCTGGAATTCTCTTCCCCTAGAGAGCCACCGGGATGGCTTCCTCATGCCCGGTAGGTCTTCAGAGCCACCCTGTATAAAATTTCAAACCTCCTACCCCCTCTGCCAACATTGCTATCTTTATTTTTCTCCTAACGACGCAACACTGGTTATACTCCATGCTGACTTGCTTGTTTATTTCTGCCTGGCCCTTCCCACTGGATGCCAGTGCCATGAGGGCAGGGATATTGGTTTCCTCTGTTTGCTGCAGAGCCCCAGATCCTAGAATGGGACTAGTGTATAGAGGGTCTTATCCTCAGCGACTCCTCCATCCCTGTCAGCCTCTCTATCACATCTTCTCTGTCTTGCAAGTCCTGAGGCATCTTCCTTTTTACTCTCTCTCATCTCCACCTTCTCTACTTGGTCTCCATTGGCCAGAACCATTGCTAAAAGCCTGCGGTCTCCTCCCATTCAGTGCCTTGTCACAGCTGCCAAAGGTCTGCAGGTCTTTCTAAAAGGCAGATCTGCAGCAGTTCCTCAGATACTCCTTAACTCTCGGGACCCTGTTCAAACTTCCTGGCTTCAAACACAAGGTTTCTGCTGATAGAGCCCCAGGCTGCTTCTGCCCCGTCTTGGGCCCCCCCTCACCTCCATCAATTGTGACCTGGGCTGGTTTTCCTCTCCTTGCCTTTGCACATGCTGTTACTTCTGCCTGGCACACCACCCTCACTTGCTGTACCCTCCCCTGCTGTACCCTCCCCTGCTACTCTACATCCAGCAAGCTCTGATTTAGCCTTCAAATTCTAGCTAATGGAACCTGCTTCAAGCAGCCTCCCCAGACCACCAGGCATAGACACATAGAAGCCCTCTCTCTATATATAAAAGCAATGTATATCTTGCTCCCCTAACTCCCTGGGCAGACTTCAGCAGTACCGTCCTGCACCACAGCCAGTTATTTGCTTGTCTGTCTCCATCATTAGTCCAAGTTCTCTGCATGCCTGGGCCTGGCACACAATAGAGACTCTGTATATGTTTCCTGAGTGAATAGATCTCCGGAAACATGGAACAGTGGCCCAACTCTGCAATAATGCTCCAAGTGTACATGGCACTTTTGCCAGCTAATGAATTCACTGTTTATTAGTAGCAAGAATGTTCCAGAATGTGTCATGGCAGGAGCCCTTGAACACTGGGACAGAGGAGATAGCTGGCCTGTCAGGGGTCCCCTGTGGCTCCAGTGGCACTGGCTAAACTGCCTTTCATATTTATACTCTGTGTTTTTGTGGGTGTGTGTACATATATGTAAATATATTAAAATATGTACATGTATTTATATGCATTTACAAATAAATATGTTCTACACTCCTGTATCTCTATGTGATTGCAGGTCTTGGAGGTATCCTTGGGGCTTGGCTGGCTGGCTACTCTCTGCTGGCCTCATAGACTCCTATACTTGGTTGAGCCTTCTGCCTTCAGACAGGTGAAGGGATCGACCATCCAAACGGATACTGTGGTCACTTTTTCCCAAAGTCTATGGAACTAAAGTCTTTACTCGGATGTATGTTTCTAATATGTAGGGCCATGTCTCAAAATTTCTTCCTCGTTAATTTTACTCCACTTTCCTCTGTAGTCATAGAAGACCCCTGATCAATATTCTCGTAGAAAATTTCTGATACCTTAGAGACAGTAATTACATATATCACATTAGCCATTTTTAACCTTTCCTCCCAAATTGTCTTTGTGATTTAGAATAATTATTTAATTTGACATCTACTGAGCATGTAGTTCATTCATTCATTCAGAGACTCCACTGGTCATTCAGCAAATGCTCACTAGGTGTCTACTCAGTAGGGGTGATACGTGATTTACAAGTAAGCAAATCAATAATATGTTTGAATAATGATAAATGCTGTGAAAAAAATAAAATGTGCCCATGTGACAGAGTGCAGGGACAAGGGGGTTATTGCAAATACGATGGGCAGGAGCACATCTCGTCAGAGGTGACATTAGAGATGAAACCTGATGCTAAAATGAGCCAGCCTCAGGTGCCCTTGCCGAGTGCCCTGTCCCCCACCCTCCCTTGCACATACTCCACTGACTGTGGCTGTTTATTTGTGCATTTGCCTATTTGTCTCCACGTCATCCAAGACCCGGCTCCCGGGGCCTGGCCCAGATGTGGCCCACCCTTTCACCCTCATATCCACGTGCAGTGTTTGGCAAATGGGTGGAGTTCAATACTTGCTTGTAGCACTGTTGAACAACAATGACTCAACCGCAAAGTAGATAGTGGCCAGTCATATGAGGGAAGGTCACAGTGCTGTGATGAAGAAATGAATTTCTGGAACCAGCTGAAAACTATGTTTGAACTATTGGGTTACTGATTAATAATTCTCAGGAAAGAAACACCAACATATACTGTCAGGAAGGATTTAGAGGACATTACGGGGGGTGGGGAGTCACAATGATTTGGAACACTGCTAAAAATAAAATTTTAATGTCTTTGCTGCTAATTCCATCATCCTTGTTCCAAAAGCCGCGGCTGCCCACAGCTAGAAGGGCTTTGTACTCTGAGCACGGTGAGGCTACAGAGCCTTCCCTACTTTAAAGTGTGGCCAGAGCTCATCACAGCGCCAGTGTTGGCAGACAAGAAAGGCATGTTTATGGAGCTGGCAAAACTGCCAAGTGTGTGACTCAGTCCGTGGGAACCTGGTGTGCCTGCCGGTGCAGCCAGCGTCCAAAGAACAGGCACACTCCCAAAGGGGTCTGTGAGGGCGGACCATTGGTATGCGTCGCCTCTGAGGACCCAGGCATCTAACAAAAATTCCAGAAATATAATTCAGTAAATTCTCATCCAAAATCCTATCAGTTGGCTCACCTAGGGAGTTATTTTTGTGTCAACAACAAATACGCTTGTGGTAGTTCCAGATGTCTGAGCCCAAGTGGTGGCTTTCAGAACTGCCATAAAAAACTTTTGCTTAATATTTATCAAGTGCTGATTATCTGTAGGTGCTGGGCTAAGTGTATGTTTTATCCTTATCTTTGTTAATTCTCATGGCAAACCTATGAGGCAGGTATTATTATGAACCTCATTTTACAGAAGGGGTAAAATGAGACTCAGTGAGGTTTAAAAATCTGGCCCAAGGTCTCACAGTGATGGTGGGGTGGGGTGGGGGAGGGGGCATTTGTCCTCCCATCAGGGAGTGAATATGTTTAGCAAAGTTGCCTCCTGTTGCTAGGAGTCGTTCTATACTAATCCTATTGGCAAATGTGAAACAACAATGATACACATTCATACATTTATACAGAGATAATATTAACCTATAGTTCTCATTACTGAAATTGAGGCACTATTTTGAATCCTTCTTTGGGAGATTCCAGATTTTGTGCTTGAAAAATAAAATCCATTGAGAATACACTGAGTACCCTACTATGACAGTAATAACATTTAACATTTATTGAACACCTACTAGGGGGTCAAAATGGAATTTGAATCCAGGCAATCTGACACCAAAATACATTTTCTTAGTCACTAGGCTAGAGGTCCTCAAAGTTTGGCCTGGCTATTCCCGAGGCCTTGCCAGGGGATCCACAGAATCAAAACTATTTTCACAATAATACGAAGATATGATTAGCCTGTTTCTCCCTCATCCTCTCACGAGCCTGCAGTGGCATTTTCCAGAGGCTGGGTGATGTGTGATAGTGTAACAGATGGAATGCAATCTTCTAGAAAGTCAGACATTCAGGAGATTTACAAAATGTAAAAGTGATGCTTAGTCAATTATTTTTTATTTAGAAAATAAAAAGGGTTGATTTTCATTATTTTTAATAAATTACCGAATAAATATTAAAGAATATGTTTAGTTTTAATTTGTAATGTTGGCAGATGTAATCCAGGAACATTCTGTAGGGTCCTCAGTAGTTTTCAGTGGTATAGCAGGCTCTCGAGACCATAAGGTTTGAGAACAGCTGTACCCGGCGGTATTCCCTTCCTGGTGTGGCTGGCTCAGGTGTCCACCTGAAGCCCAGCCTTCTTCTAGAGCTCATGGGCCATGCTGGTGCCTCCATCAGGCCTCGCCTCACCCCACCTAGGTGAGGCATTCTCAGGAGAGCTCCTTCCGGGCATCCCAGCTCCATGTGGCAGAAAGGCTGAGAGGTACCTGCTCTTCTGGGTGAGTCGCCGATGTCATTTTCCACCAGGGGCTGAGCTCCACTCTCTGTTCTTAAACCTGCGTTTCGTACCACAGCTGCCTATTTATAAATCTCATACACATGATGAGGACAACAGCTCTCTTCAAGAGCTCTCCGTGGAGGGGGCTTTGTGGAAAGTGGTAAGTACACTGTCACTGGAGATTTTCACAGACAATGAAAATCTGTGACAAGCAGGGTGAGAGCCTGCTGGGAGTGCTGTGGATGAGATTCTGGAAACAAAAGACTTAGCCACATTTTCTGAGATCCCATCTAATTGAAAGCCCTGACTACTTACAAAGCCAGGGGCCATTATTGTTGATGAAACCAATCAGGCAGTACTGCTTTTACACCCAGTGAGTTCTGGGGAGCGGCATTCACGAAGAGGCTTGCAATACATCCAGACCCTGAAGATCTGTAGGCTACTGCCTTGTCTGCCAAGGCGTTGGAGAAACCATGGCGTGAACACCACCAGAAGTTAAGCCTGAGCCTTTAATAAGCAGATTGGGCAAGTGGAGGGAGCATGGAACTCTGAGATGAGGGAAAGTGAATGCTGCTGGGTTATTTGCATGGCTGTGCCCATTCTAGCTGGGCTGGGTTTCCTTCTCTGTGCTCTAACTCCTCATGACTATTCATGAGACCCTGTGTTGACATCACACTTTGCAGCACACACATACAATACAGGTATTTCTACTTGTATTGGCCATTAAGAATTTTGTGATGAGCAGGTGGGACTGAATTGTCCCCAATCACTTGCCCAGAGGAGTGGCAGAACAAGTGTCCAGCAGAGCCTAAATTCGAACCATGCTTCCTGGGTTCAGAACGCTTTCCACCACACCACAGCCTGCTCACTGACACCTGAAGAGGCCACCCGCTGTGAACAGGAGGGAATGAATGTTCTCTTGGCCTGGCCCAGGCAGGATATCTCCTACGCCCTCCAGCTGTAAGACTCTGGGCACCTCACAGTGACCCAGCAACCCCCAGCCCTGGAACCTGTGACATCATCTGAAAGCCAGTACCTGGACAAGAGGAAACAGCAAGGTGCATCCAGATACCTGCAAGCAGGTAAAGAGGAGGGACAGGAGGCAGCGAACTTGCATATTGAATCCTTTATATTGGCAGGCTCTGTACTAGACATTTTATTTTATTTTATTTTATTATACTTTAAGTTCTAGGGTACATGTGCACAACGTGTAGGTTTGTTACATAGATATACATGTGCCATGGTGGTTTGCTGCACCCACCAACTCACCATTTACATTAGGTATTTCTCCTAATGCTATTCCTCCCCCAGCCCCCCACCCACAACAGGCCCCGGCATGTGATGTTCCCCTCCCTGTGTCCATGTGTGCTCATTGTTCAACTCCCACTTAGGAGTGAGAACATGTGGTGGTTGGTTTTCTGTCCTTGTGATATTTTGCTGAGAATCAGGGTTTCCAGGTTCATTCATGTCCCTGCAAAGGACATGAACTTATCCTTTTTTATGGCTGCATAGTATTCCATGGTGTATATGTGCCACATTTTCTTTATCCAGTCTGTCATTGATGCGCATTTGTGTTGGTTCCAAGACTTTGCTGTTGTGAATAGTGCCATAATAATGTGTGCATGTGCCTTTATAGTAGAATGATGTATAATCCTTTGGTATATACCCAATAATGGGATGGCTGGGTCAAATGGTATTTCTAATTCTAGATCCTTGAGGAATCGCCACACTGTCTTCCACAATGGTTGAACTAATTTACACTCCCACCATCAGTGTAAAAGCGTTCCTATTTCTCCACATCCTTTCCAGCATCTGTTGTTTCCTGACTTTTTAATGATCACCATTCTAACTGGCGTGAGATGGTATCTCACTGTGGTTTTGATTTGCATTTCTCTGATGACCAGTGATGATGAGAATTTTTCATATGTCTGCTGGCTGCATAAATGTCTTCTTTTGAGAAGTGTCTGTTCATATCCTTTGCCCACATTTTGATGGGATTATTTCTTTCTTTCTTGTAAATTTGTTTAAGTTCTTTGTAGATTCTGAATATTAGCCCTTTGTCAGACAGATAGATTGCAAAAATTTTCTCCCATTCTGTAGGTTGCCTGTTCACTCTGCTGATAATTTCTTTTGCTGTGCAGAAGCTCTTTAGTTTAATTAGATCCTATTTGTCTATTTTGGCTTTTGTTGCCATTGCTTTTGGTGTTTTAGTCATGAAGTCTCTGCCCATGCCTATGTCCTGGATGGTATTGTCTAGGTTTTCTTCTATGTTTTAGGTCTTACATTTAAGTCTGTAATCCATCTTGAGTTAATTTTTGTATAAGGTGTAAGGAAGGGATCCAGTTTCAGTTTTCTACATATGGCTAGCCAGTTTTCCCAGCATGATTTATTAAATAGGGAATCCTTTCCCCATTTCTTGTTTTTGTCAGGTTTGTCAAAGATCAGATGGCTATAGATGTCTGGTGTTATTTCTGAGGCCTCTGTTCTGTTCCATTGGTCTATATATCTGTTTTGGTACCAGTACCATGCTGTTTTGGTTACTGTAGCCTTGTAGTATAGTTTGAAGTCAGGTAGTGTGTTGCCTCCAGCTTTATTCTTTTTGCTTAGAATTGTCTTGGCTATGCAGGCTCTTTTTTGGTTCCATATGAAATTTAAGTAGTTTTTTCCAATTCTTTGAAGAAAGTCATTGGTAGCTTGTTGGGGATGGCGTTGAATCTATAAATTACCTTGGGCAGTATGGCCATGTTCACAGTATTTTTTCTTCCTATCCATAAGCATGGAATGTTCTTCTATTTGTTTGTGTCCTCTTTTATTTCGTTGAGCAGTGGTTTGTAGCTCTCCTTGAAGAGGTCCTTCACATCCCTTGTAAGTTGTATTCCTAGGTATTTTATTCTCTTTGTAGTAATTGTGAATGGGAGTTCACTCATGATTTGACTCTCTATTTGTCTGTTCCTGGTGTATAGGAATTCTTGTGATTTTTGCACATGATTTTGTATCCTGAGACCTTGCTGAAGTTGCTTATCAGCTTAAGGAGATTTTGGGCTGAGATAATGGGCTTTTCTAAATATACGATCATGTCATCTGCAAAGAGGGACAACCTGACTTCCTCTTTTCCTAACTGAATACCCTGTATTGCTTTCTCTTGCTTGATTGCCCTGGCCGGAACTTCCAATACTATGTTGAATAGGAGTGGTGCGAGAGGGCATCCTTGTTTTGTGCCAGTTTGCAAAGGGAATGCTTCTAGTTTTTGCCCATTCTGTATGATATTGGCTGTGGGTTTGTCATAAATAGCTCTTATTATTTTGAGATACGTTCCATCAATACCTAGTTTATTGAGACTTTTAGCATGAAACACTGTTGAATTTTGTTGAAGGGCCTTTTCTGCATCTATTGAGATAATCATGTGGTTTTTGTCATTGGTTCTTTTTATGTGATGGATTATGTTTATTAATTTGTGTGTGTTGAACCAGCCTCGCCCCCCAGGGATAAAGTCAACTTGATCATGGTGGATAAGTTTTTGATGTGCTGCTGGATTCGGTTTGCCAGTATTTTATTGAGGATTTTCACATCAATGTTCATGAGGGATATTGGCCTAAAATTCCCTTTTTTTGTTGTGTCTTTGCCAGGCTTTGGTATCAGGATGATGCTGGCCTCATAAAATGAGTTAGGGAGGATTCCCTCTGTTTTCTATTGATTTGAATAGTTTCAGAAGGAATGGTACCAGCTCCTCTTTTTACCTCTGGTAGAATTTGGCTGTGAATCCGTCTGGTCCTGGACTTTTTTTGGTTGGTAGGCTACTAATTATTGCCTCAATTTCAGAACCTGTTATTGGTCTGTTCAGAGATTCAACTTCTTCCTGGTTTAGTCTTGGGAGGGTGTATGTGTCCAGGAATTCATCCATTTCTTCTAGATTTTCTAGTTTATTTGCATAGAAGTGTTCATAGTATTCTCTGATGGTAGTTTGTATTTCTGTGGGATTGGTGGTGATATCCCCTTTATCATTTTTTATTGTGTCTGTTTGATTCTTCTCTCTTTTCTTCTTTATTAGTCTTGCTAGTGGTCTATCTATTTTGTTGATCTTTTCAAAAAACCAGCTCCTGGATTCTTGATTTTTTTGAAGGGTTTTTTGTGTTTCTATCTCCTTCAGTTCTTCTCTGATCTTAGTTATTTCTTGTCTTCTGCTAGCTTTTGGATTTGTTTGCTCTCACTTCTCTAGTTCTTTTAATTGTGATGCTAGGGTGTTGATTTTAGATCTTTCCTGCTTTCTCTTGTGGGCATTGAGTGCTATGAATTTCCCTCTACACACTGCTTTAAATGTGTCCCAGAGATTCTGGTACATTGTGTCTTTGTTATCATTGGTTTCAAAGAACATTTTTATTTCTGCCTTCATTTTGTTATTTACCCAGTAGTCATTCAGGAGCAGATTGTTCAGTTTCCATGTAGTTGTGCAGTTTGGAGTGAGTTTCTTAATCCTGAGTTCCAATTTGATTGCACTGTGGTCTGAGAGACTATTTATTATGATTTCCCTTTTTTTTTTTTTTTTGCATTTGCTGAGGAGTGTTTTACTTCCAATTATGTGGTCAATTTTAGAATAAGTGCTATGTGGTGCTGAGAAGAATGTATATTCTGTTGATTTCGGGTGGAAAGTTCTGTAGATGTCTATTATGTCCATTTGGTCCAGAACTGAGTTCAAGTCCTGGATATCCTTGTTAATTTTCTGTCTTGTCAATCTGTCTAATATTGACAGTGGGGTGTTAAAGTCTCCCATTATTATTATGTGGGAGTCTAAGTCTCTTTGTAGGTCTCTAAGGACTTGCTTTATGAATCTGGGTGCTCCTGTATTGGGTGCATATATATTTAGGATAGTTAGCTCTTCTTGTTGAATTGATCCCTTTACCATTATGTAATGGCCTTCTTTGTCTCTTTTGATCTTTGCTGGTTTAAAGTCTTTTTTATCAGGGACCAGCATTGCAACCCTTGCTTTTTTTTTTTTTTTTTTCCACTTTCCATTTGCTTGGTAGATCTTCCTCCATCCCTTTGCTTTGAGCCTATGTGTGTCTTTGCATGTGAGATGGGTCTCCTGAATACAGCACACTGATGGGTCGTGACTCTTTATCCAATTTACCAGTCTGTGTCTTTTAATTGGGGCATTTAGTCCACTTACATTTAAGGTTAATATTGTTATATGTGAATTTGATCCTGTCATTATGATGTTAGCTGGTTATTTTGCCCGTTAATTGATGCAGTTTCTTCATAGCATCGATGGTCTTTACAACTTGGCATGTTTTTGCAGTGACTGGTACTGGTTGTTCCTTTCCATGTTTAGTGCTTCTTCAGGAGCTCTTGTAAGGCAGGCTTGGTGGTGACAAAATCTCACCATTTGTTTGTCTGCAAAGAATTTTATTTCTCCTTCACTTATGAACCTTAGTTTGGCCGGATGTGACATGCTGGGTTGACAATTCTTTAAGAATGTTGAATATTGGCCCCCACTCTTTTCTGGCTTGTAGGGTTTCTGCTGAGAGAGCCACTGTTAGTCTGATGGGCTTCCCTTTGTGGGTAACCTGACCTTTCTCTCTGGCTGCCCTTAACATTTTTTCCTTCATCTTAACCTTGGTGAATCTGACAATTATGTGTCTTGGGGTTGCTCTTCTTGAGGAGTATCTTTGTGGTGTTCTCTATATTTCCTGAATCTGAATGTTGGCCTGCCTTCCTAGGTTGGGGAAATTCTCCTGGATAATTATCCTGAAGAGTGTTTTCTAACATGGTTCCATCCTCCCTGTCACTTTCAGGTATACCAATCAAATATAGATTTGGTGTTTTCACATAGTCCCATATTTCTTGGAGGTTTTGTTCATTTCTTTTCACTCTTTTTTCTCTAATCTTGTCTTCTCACTTTATTTCATTAATTTGATCTTTGATCACTGATATCCTTTCTTCCGCTTGATTAAATCAGCTATTGAAGCTTATATAAGCTTCATGAAGTTCTTGTACTGTGGTTTTCAGCTCCATTAGGTCTTTTAAGCTCTTCTCTACACTGGTTAGTCTAGTTAGCCATTCGTCTAACCTTTTTTCAAGGTTTTTACCTTCCTTGTGATGGGTTAGAACATGCTCCTTTAGCTCAGAGAAGTTTGTTATTACCGACTTTCTGAAGCCTACTTCTGCTTCTTCTGTCAGCTCATCAAACTCATTCTCCATCCAGTTTTGTTCCCTTGATGGCGAGGAGTTGTGTTCCTTTGGAGGAGAAGAGGTGTTCTGGTTTTTGGAATTTTCAGCCTTTCTGCTCTTGTTTCTCCCCATCTTTGTGGTTTTATCTAACTTTGGTCTTTGATGTTGGTGACCTACAGATGGGGTTTTGGTGTGGATGTCCTGTTTGTTGATGTTGATGCTGTTCCTTTCTGTTTGTTAGTTTTCCTTCTAACAGACAGGCCCTTCAGCTGCAGGTCTGTTGGAGTTTGCTGGAGGTCCACTCCAGATCCTGTTTGTCTGGGTATCACCCGCAGAGGCTGCAGAACAGCAAATACTGCTGCCTGTTCCTTCCTCTGGAAGTTTCCTCCCAGAGGGACACCTGCCTGTATGAGGTGTCTGTCCGCCCCTACTGAGAGGTGTCTCCCAGTCAGGCTACATGGAGGTCAGGGACCCACTTGAGGAGACAATCTGTCTGTCATTGGAGCTTGAATGTGCTGGGAGAACCAATTCTCTCTTCAGAGCTGTCTGGCAGGGACGTTTAAGTCTGCAAAAGCTGTCTGTTGCCTTTTGTTCAGATATGCTCTGCCCCCAGGGGTGAAATCTAGAGAGGCAGTAGGCCTTGCTGAGCTGCAGTGGTCTCCACCCAGTTTGAGCTTCCCTGCCACTTTGTTTACACTGTGAGCATAGAACCACCTACTCAAGCCTCAGCAGTGGCAGACGCCCCTCCCCCTGCCAAGTTCCCACCTTCCAGGTCAGTCTCAGACTGCTGCGCTAGCAGTGAGCAATGCTCTGTGGGCATGGGACCTGCCGAGCTAGGCACAGGAGGGAATCTCCTGGTCTGCCAGTTGCAATGACTGTGGGAAAAGCACAGTATTTGGGCAGAGTGTACTGTTCCTCCAGGTTCAGTCACTCACGGCTTCCCTTGGCTAGGAAAGGGAAATCCCCTGACCCCTTGCACTTCCCTGGTGAAGCAGTACCCCACCCTGCTTTGGCTCACCCTCCATGGGTTGCACCCACTGTCCAACCAGTCCCAACGAGATGAACCAGGTACCTCAGTTGGAAATGCAGAAATCATCCATCTTCTGCATCAATCTCGCTGGGAGCTGCAGACCAGAGCTGTTCCTTTTCGGCCTTCTTGGAAGTGACTCTTGACATTTTATTTTTAAAGTAAATTTTTTTTCAGTCAAACCATAGATACATAAAAGCATACAGCTCATAAAGGAATAGCTTGATGAATTTTCATAAAAACAGCATACCTGTATACAGCATCTAGATCAAGAAGCAAGATACTACTAGTGTCCCCCAAAATCTCCCATGTGCCCCCTTCAAGGAACTAACCCCAAGGACACCCAACACTCTGACCTCCAACACCATGGATTGGCTTCGAGTATTTTAAAGTTTATATAAATGGACATGCAAATTGCACTTTTGGTGTCTGGCTTCTTTTTCTCTCAACACTGAAATTCATCGTTATTGTTTGTGTAGTTTGTTCATTGTCACTGTTGTGCAATATTCCACTGCATAACTATACCACGCTTTACTTCTCCATTCTCTGTTGATAGATTTTGGATGGCTTCCAGAGTTTGGCTTTTGTAAATAGTGCTGTGAACATGAGGTCATACTGGTATGTGTCTTTCAGCAGCTATATGCATGCCTTTCCCCTGGGTGTATAACTAGAAGTGAAATTGCTGCATTGTATGGCAATATGTATGTTTAACTTTATAAGAAACTGCCAGATAGTTTTCCAACATGGATATACCAACTTCCACACACACCTCCAGCGACTTGATGTTCTGGTTTCCCCATAACTTTGCTAACACTAGCTATAATTGCACCAGGCAGTTTGCCTGTGTCATTTTGATGCAGTCTCAGTAGTGGTTACAAGTTTGGACTCTGAAGTCAGACAGCCCAGGTTCTTATCCTGACACCACCCTTTTAACAGCCCTAAGACTTTGGCAAGATTCCCTAGCCACTCTGCACCTCAGTTTTCTCGTCTGTTAAGTGGGAATAAGAACAATAGCCCCGGACAGATGCTGTGGCTCACCCCTGTAATCCCAGCACTTTGGGAGGCTGAGGTGGGTGGATCACCTGAGGTCAGGGTTCAAGACCAGCCTGGCCAACATGGTGAAACCTCATCTCTACTAGAAGTACAAAAAAAAAATTAGCTGGGCATGGTGACACATGCCTGTAATCCCAGCTACTCAGGAGGCTGAGGGAGGAGAATCACTTGAGCCTGGGAGGTGGAGGTTGCAGTGAGCCAAGATGGCGCCACTGCACTCCAGCCTGGGTAACAGAGTGAGACTCTGTCAAAAAAAAAAAAAAAAAAAAAAAAAAAGCCCTATCCTCTTAGAGTGGTAGTGCATTTATCACAGTTGCTCTCACATGGTTACCATTCCACAGATATTGACTCTCATAGTTATTCCAGGTGGGTACCAGGAGGACTCGACAGTGATCTTTAGGGGGGCCCTAGGAAGCCCTTGTCCCTCAGCCTCTTCCGTTGCCCATGGCTGGGCTCCCCTTGGAGACAGTGCTGGTGGTACCTGTGTCTGTGTCAGATGTCTGGGAATGGTGAATCCAGGGTCCATTCTGTGGAATGCAAAGATGAATATATCCTATGGCTGCTGGGGAGGGGCTCACCATCTACTGGGGCAGGAGATCCAGGGACAAATTGTGACCCAACTGTGACAGAGAAACTGGTGTGGGACAGATAGGGAGTGGGAGGATGTGCAGAGCTAACTGTGCACAGGGCGTCAGGGATAACTTCTTGGATTTATACCTGATGCACCTGAAGAGTGAATCAGGTATGAGTTAACCACATGTGAACAGAGAAGCACTAGCTGTGGGTTGGGAGTGGGGATCAGGCTTCTTATCTCAGTGTTTCCCAAAAAAGAACGGGGCTAAAAAGATCCTCGGGCTTGTATGGACAGTTGCCTTTTCTCTTCTCTCAACTTTTCTAGCTCCTTCCCCATGCACGTAGTCCCCGAATTGCTCTGGAAGAGCTAGTGGTTATGTAGGGGGGGAAAGGTCTGAAATATTCAGAATAAAGTGCAGAAATTGAATTTCAACAATAGTTGGTCCAATGGGCTATGCTTTTAAGTAAATGAAAGACTAATCGATATTTCTTTTTATTCATATTTTTAGAAATCATTGTTTCCTATCCCCATTTAATTTTTCTCTTCTAATTTCTCCAGAGTAGAGGTTCTCCCATTTTTAAACCGAGCATCACTGTGAATCATGCTGCATTAAATATGAAAGTTTATACTCATAGCAACTAATGGTGCTGGAAAATAGAAACACAGTTTCCTATTAAAACTGCATGAGACGAACAGTGCCCATGAAGAAAGCTTTTTAAAGAAAACCAGTCCTGGTATTTGTTAGGGCCAAAATACACACAAAAGATTCCCTTGGAGTCACGACCAACTGAAATAGAAGCGGAGTCACAGAACTCAGGAAAGGGAGACCTGGCAAGTCACTTAGACCTTCTGAGCCACTGTTTCCTCCTCTGTAACCAGGGAGGATTAAACCAGCAGGTCTCCAATGGCCCATTCTAGCTCCACCATTTGCAGATTCTAAAAATAACGTGACCACTGGAAAATACCTGCCTAATTTTCTCTCCTAATTTCCCTTCAACACTCTTCTGCTCTGGGGTCCCTGGCGCAGTCCCCTCTGAATCTGTCATTAGAATACCCCAGCGCTCTACCAACCTCTCGTGTCTGCTCTTCCACCAGTAGAGGAGAAGGCTGTGAAATGCTGAGTGATTCTGGCCACTCCCAACAGGACAATGACACTGAAGCCTCGGCCCCCAACATCATCCATGAGAAGTGGACAACCTTCTTTCTAGGCTCTATTTTTAATCCTAAGACTGAAACTCTTAGTCAGGAAACACTTTGTTTCAAAATTTTAATCATCATCATTATAAAAAATCTGATCTAGAGACCAATCGGTACCTCCTATTGACAGGAAATAAGCCAGGCACCCAGGTGGCTAAAGTAGTTTCCTGAGGTCATAGAACTTTTAGTGACAGAGCCAGGACTAAGCCCCAGGCTTTTTTGCCAACATAGTAGTGATTTTATTAACTAGGGAAAGAAAAGGAACTAACATTTCTAAGGAACTGGTCTGTGCCCTGAATCTCAAATGCCCTGGGAAGATTGCTATCGCTGACCCCATTTCACAGATGAGGACACTGAGGCTGAGAATCACCTCTTGGTTATTCTTGGTGTCAGGAGAAGTAAAATGTTCCTGCTTCCAAAGCCTTGCTTTCCCTGTCCTGTCACTTCCCTTGCCAGTGGTTGGGGTTTTTATGAAACAGCACTTTCATTTTAGCCTTCGGTTTTTAAAGCACCAACTCACTCCTCTGACTCATACTTCCTGGGTGCACATTCTGTGGAATGCAAAGATCAGTATCTCCTGTGACTGCCGAGGAGGGGTTCACTGGACAGTGGGGCAAGAGACCCAGGGAGCAATTGTGACCCAACTGTGACAGAGAAGCTGGTGTGAGGCAGACAGGGAGCAGGAGGATGTGCAGAGCTAACTGTCTGTGAGGGGGTCAGGGAGGGCTTCTTGGAGGTGGTGGCAGGAGCTGAGGCACACAGGACGAGGAATCATTTATCTGGAGCAGCAGGAGAAGAGCTGGCTTTATCTAGGTGGAAAAATCAAAACTTTGGTTTAAATACAGATGTAATTTTGAGGCCCAAAACAACCAGAATAACAGAAAGACATAACTGGGTCTCAGGATAATCGGCAAAAGGGCTTCAGCTTCCCACATTCAACATTTTTATTAGAGTTATTTTAACTTATCTTTACCGCTAATGACCCACAGCCACCCACTTTCGAGGCAGCTTCCCAGCAACACCAGCTCTCTGATCTAATTTTATCCACAAGAAATTTGAGTTTGGAAGAACATGTGCAGAAGCTTCACTTGGTAGAAGGAGGCTAGAGAGAACGGGTGCCCTGGGCCCCTGGGGAGCACACACAGCAGAGGGGCAGATGTCAGGAGGATTTGACGTCACAAAACTGCCTATGGAAGGCCGAGCATCTGAGGGACAGCCTCTAGGCCACCACCCACGCTGTGGTTCCCCAGCTCTGGGGAGGATGACATGAGTCTTTGGAATGTGTATTTTATTTTTGTCCTGCCTGGGTTTAGGAGGTCTCTGCCTTCAGAGCAGAAAGAACCAGTTAGTCTGATTGACCTGGGGAGGAGCCCCAGCTACTTCCCCCTGGGATGCCACTCTGTAGGTCATGCAAGGGCACCTCCAAGGAAGCCTCTTTGGGGGTCCCTTGTGATAAGCCCCATGTATCAATGTGTCTATGCAGGGGGGCGTGTTCACAGCTGTACCAAGGATGCACAGGGGAAGCCACTGCAAGGTCTCTTTATGACTCAGGCCTACAGAGTGGGTGGAAGAGGAGAGAGTACTGCTTCCAATATGAGTCAGCCATCGCTCCTAGCCCAGCAGCCTGCCAGCCTTTGCCACTCCCTACTGATGCCAGACTATCTCCCGGCCTGTGCTCCACCGATGCCTGGAGGATTGCTCCTCAGTCCTCAGTCATCCACTGTCAATGCAAATTGATCTGTAGGTTCAATACAATCTCAGTCAAAATCCCAGCAAAATCAGAATCTTCTGCTCTGCAAAAGAAGTTAAGAGAATGAGAAGACAAATCACAGATGGGGAGAAACTATTTGCAAAAAACACATCTGATAAAGGACTGTTACCCAAACTAGATGGAGAACTCTTAAACTTCAACAATACAAAAACAAGCAACCAAATTGAAAAATGGCAAAATATCTGAATAGACACCTCACCAAAGAAAATACACAGGTGGTGATACACTTTGGATGTGTTTCTACCCAAATCTCCTGTTGAAATGTAAACCCCAATGTTGGAGGTAGGGCCTGGTGGGAGGTGATGGGATCCTGGGGGTGCATTTCTCACAATGGTTTAGCAGCATCCTCTTGGTACTGTTCTCACCAGAGTGAGTGAGTTCTCATGAGCTCTGGTTGTTTAAAAGTGTGTAGCACCCCCCGCTTTTCTCTCTTGCTCCTGCTCTAGCCATGGGATGTGCCTGTGCCCCCTTTGCCTTCCACCATGATTCTAAGTTTCCTGAGGCCCACCCAGAACAAACTCTTTCTTAACATATAATTCAGCAAACATGTGCCTTGATATTTATGCAAATGAGTTGAAAACAATATCCATACAAAAACACATACATAGATGTTTGTTGCAGCTTTATTCATAATTGCCAAAAATTGGAAGCAACCAAGACGTCCTTCAATAGGTGAATGGAGAAACATTTTTGTATAGTATCTTGATGCCAGTTAGGCTATGATACCATTTTGAGACCAATCATTCAGGGCTGTTGTTTTTTTTAATTTTTCCAAATTTTATTGAGAGAAGCCAAGCAGATGCCAGCATCGTGCTTCCTGTACAGCATGTAGAACCATGAGCCAACTTAACCTCTTTTCTTTATAAATCACCCAGTCTCAGGTATTTCTTTATAACAATGTGAGACTGGACTAACACAGATGGCAAGTAAGCACATGTAAAGATGCTCAACATCACATGTCGTCAGGAAAATGCAAATTAAAAGAACAATGAGGTACCTCTACACACCTATTAGAATGGGCAAAATCCAGAACACTGATGATAGCAAGTGCTGGTGAGGATGAGGAGCAACAGGAACTCTCCTTCATTACTGGTGGGAGTGCAAAATGGTACAGCCACTTTGGAAGACAGTTTGAGGGTTTTGTACAAAACTAAACATACTCTTTCTTACCATATGATTCAGCAATCGTGCATCTTGATACTTTCCCAAATGAGTTAAAAACTTATATTCATACAAAAATAGACCACAGATGTTTGTTGCAGCTTTATCCATAATTGCCAAATCTTGGAAGCAAACAAGATGTCTTTCAATGGGTGAATGGATAAACATTTCTCTATAGTATCATGGTGCCAGTTAGGTTGTGGTATCATTTAGAGACCAATCATTCAGAGTTGTGGGTTTTTTTGTTTTGTTTTGTTGTTTGTTTGTTTTTTTTAGATGGAGTCTTGCTCTGTCACCAGGCTGGAGTGCAGTGGCACGATCTCAGCTCACTGCAGCCTCTGCCTCCCAGGTTCAAGTGATTCTCCTGCCTCAGCTTCCCAACTAGCTGGGACTACAGGTGCGTGCCACCATGCCCAGTTAAATTTTTGTGTTTTAGTAGAGACAGGGATTCATCATATTGGTCAGGAAGGTCTCAATCTCCTGACTTCGTGATCTACCCGCCTTGGCCTCCCAAAGTGCTGGGATTACAGGCGTGAGCCAGAGTTGATTTTTTAAATTAATTTTCCCAAATTATATTAAGACTGTAAACTTTTGGATTGAAAAAGTTCAATGAACCCCTAACAGAATAAACTTAAAGTTCAAAAGCACACAAAACCAATCACTATATTATTTAGGAATAGATACATATCTAGTAAAAACAGTAAATAGCAAAGGCAAGATTAACAAATTTCAGGATACAGACTACCTCTGGGGAGAAGATGGGACACTCGAAGGCTTTAACTGAGTAAATTCTTTTTCTCAATTGCCCTAAGGAGTAAATAAGTATTTTTATTACTATTCTTTAAATTGAATATATAGGAAGTATTTTTGCAGGATGATAGATATCACAATAAATAGAAAATAAATCAATGACTTCATCCATTCTTCTTCTGTGTTATTTATAGTAACAAAAGCCAGAAACCTGGGGGTCACCCTTGACCACACCCTCACCAACCAAATCCAGTGAATTATCACTTTCCACTTCTCCCTACTTCCATTATCACACCTGGCCCAACCCACCTTGACTCTCACCTGAAACACTCATATTTCTTTCTCTCCTTTATACTCCTGCTCTAATCCAATCTCCACACAGCAGCCAAACACATTAAACCTTATCAATCTATCTCACCATCCCCTTTGCTATCAGAAGCAATGCAGTGACATGCAAATCTCCCAAGGCCACACAGCCAGCAAATGGCAGAGGCAGGATTCAAAATCTACTAGTGTTACTGGAGAGTTCACATGTCTTATTCACCCACTATCCTACCTTGGGTGATACTGGGAAAGACTCAGCCACTGCTTAGCATGGGGTAACGTCTGGATAAAGGACAGATTTATTTTTCCTCCAATCACCAACTCACCTCCTTTATCTTCCTGACTCCTAGTTTTCCTTAACTCTGATTTCAAACCATACTTTCCAAGTAACGGCCTCCTAACCCCCTTGCCCGACTACAGCAAGTCCCTGCTATTTGTCCTCCCAGCACTTTGTCTATTTCTAGTAACATCCCTCCTCCACTAAATTGTAACTTCCACGAAGGCAGGAGTCTTCTTTGTCCCCCATTGTGGTGCACATCATACACCCTTACTCACTCTGGTTCTCTCCATGTCCATTTCTCAGTGAAAGTGATAGGTCACCAACAAGACCTCTCACCTTGCATTTCAACATCACGCAAGCTGATCTGGGGACCCTACCTGCAGGGCTGTGTGTGAGCCCTGGTGGGATGGGGAACAGAGACCAGCCCTGGAGCATGGAACCTAAGATGGCCTGTTCCACGCAAGAGACCTGGTGCCTGAGTGGGAATGAAAGAGAGTTTGGGTACCCAAGATTTCAATCTCTGGGGCCAGTGAATGAGTCATAAATGAGCCCCTTCTGCCCATTAAACAAATCATATCTACTCCACCTACTCAGCTTGGGTGGGGAGCACCTGGATGTTCACCCCAGGCATGTTGGGGCTGCAAGTGACACAGACCAAGGTAACCAAGTAGGGACGGAGTTGGGGTAGGGGTGGGAGGGCAGGGGCAGGCACAGCCAAGGTTGTGGGACTTCTCCAGAGGCCCAGAGAAGCTTGAGCTGGCAGAGGTCTGTCTCATCTCCTTGGCAGCATTTAGAATTTTTGTCCACAATCTTTCTGCTCTGCAACAGAGGCAGGGGGCCTTCATGCATCTCTGAATACTTAGTGTCCTGCACAGGGCATGACCAAGGGTATATGTCCAAGAAATAGGAGGTGCAGCCAGTCCCCATGAGTCCTTCAGGTCTGACTCAGACACCTCCTTGAGAAGTCTTTCTTCCCTGACATTCTCTAGCTGTATCCATCCTCCTCACTGTGGGACCCTGCAGCCTTGGTGCTCTTGGTATTGTGGCCTCAAGATAATTTGTTGAATGAATGGAGACTCACAGCCTGATTCTCCTCTGAGTAGTTGCCAGGTCCAGTGCTGGAATCTGCCTGGAATCCTCCTCCCTCTTCATTCACCCGCTCAGTTTACGTGAACATTTGAGGGATTACTAGATGCTATCTTACTGGGCTCAAGGGTCACCTGCAGAGAAGCTTTCTGACCCTTCCCTGTAGGGGCTTCTCTTCCCCATGGCCACTGCAACTAGACAGACCTCTCAGCTCCCAGATCAAAATGATCTCTTGAGCACAGAAACCAGATCCAATTCTCTCTCTGCGCCCATCCCCTGGTTGTGCTTGACACCCAACTGGGTTCAGGAAACACCCACAAAAGGCACCATCTCTTAGGGGTGAGACCACCCCTGAAGGAGATAGATCCTGGTTGCCATCCCAGCTCAGCACTTGATAGCTGTCTCCGTATAATGGCCTGTTGAGTCCACAAACGAGGCTCTAAACTACCTGGCTGAGTTGCCAGGATAGTCATTATCCCCTCAACCCCAGGGGAGAGCAGGACAGGACAGGCCCCTTAATAGCTGGTGCTTGGTGGTCTAGGTACCTGGGGAAGATGGAGGGAGGAGGAGAAGTTACAGTGGAGTTCATCCTTATCTGCCCCAATCTAAGGTCCTCCTCTCCCTCACTCTCAAAGTCACCAAAGAACAGAGGCTAAAAACAAGAACTAAATACTGATGTTTTATTTGGGGATGTGCAAACCCAAGGTATTGGGAGTGAGAAAATGGAAGCAGGGCAGGAAGGAATGGAAGGGAATGCAAGGTGATGTGTTACCAGGCTGGGCACTGCTTCATGACAAGCCTTGAGGAGATACAGCAGTTGTGTCCACCGGCCTCCCCCGCGGTCTCCTATAGACTGCACTGTTATGGAGAAATAGTACCTAGCAGCAATTCATGGAACGGAGGGAAGAAGGGGGAGTTTATCTGCCTGGCTCTTACCTACCTTCCATTTTCCGTTAGTCAAATTTTGCCCCATAAGCGTTAACTCCCCTACACTTCTAGGTGTGTTAGTGGGAATTTGGGATGCCAGGTGCCATGCCCTGAGGTAGGGCATTCTATCCAAGTCTGTGAAGTGGTGGGAAGAGATAGAAACTCTGGACATGCGGCCATTGAGTACCAGAGGGATAATCTGATGCAGTACATATACCATGTCCAATACTGTCCAATACTGGTTTTCATTTTCCAGAAGAGGAAACAAGGTATAGTGATCAATGACCTTTCCCAAGGTCGTATGGCTATTAAGTGGTAAATTCGGGATTTGAGCAGAGTCTGGCTCTAAAAACTGTGGAAGACCAAGGTAAAGAACTTGGATTTTGTGTACCAGGCAAAGGAGTCACTAAAGGGATTTAAACTGGAGAGGAGCATGCCATAAAGAGGTTTGTAAAGAAGCTCCCAATCTCTACCGTGCTCCACCCCACATCTGGCTAAACTCCAGTAGAAGCAGGTGGCCCCAGAGAGGTCAGGGCATCCAAGAAAGGTTTTAGGGGTTTTGAGGAATCTTGGACTAGGCCCAGAGCTTTATTTGAGCTTCAAGATTGTCCCATTATCTTCCTGTCTTCATCTGAGTCTACACCTACCAGAGATGAGCTGGTCAGAGGCAGGCAGGGTCTGGGTGGAGACCAAAATGAAGAGAAGAAGAGACTGACCATCCAGTTCCCCATCATTGGCCTGTGGCTCTGCAGGTCCTGCCATCTGCTGATGAATCCTTTAGGGTTATCCAAGATGATCAGATCTCATGAACTGTCAGCTGCAGTGATCACATCTATGTGGTCGATACCTAGTATGTATCCACATATTTCCTCCAGGCTCATCAGAAGGGAAGAAAGACCACTCACAGCCTTCACACCTGCATGTGTACAGCCTTTCACCTGGGTGGCCTGGTGTGCCTCCTGCCACTGGTTCAGCTCCTCAGCCTTCTGCTCCATGTCAGCCTGTACCTGGAGACTGTGTGGGATGCAAACCCAATTCAGAACAGACAGGAGACCAGTATGGCAGCATCGCAGGTGATTATCTGGACACCAGCCAGAAGCTATTGGTTTTGTTTGTTTGTTTGTTTTAAGGAACAGAATATTTTAAGTATAGATATTTTGAGCTCTTTAAAAGCCAAAAGTTTTTTACAGCTTTGCAAACTAGAAATTAAAAAGCCACTGAAGCATCCTACATGTTTTAATTTCTAAGAAGGTAAATATTTGTTCACTATAACCCACATAAACAAAAAGTTCTTTGAATTCTCCCTCTTTTTGTTTTTCAAGAGACCATTCTTGAGACCAAAAAGTGAGAAAACCACTGTGAATTATCCTTAGCTGTGATAGGTCTATTTCTTGCTATGCCTGAATCAGTTACAGACTTCTAAGTACTGTACCATGTAAGTCTCTGGCTGGGCCAAAATTTTTGGCCTTCCTAGCTCAGGAAGGTAGCTTTTGGTGGCCTGAGGGATTTTCACCAAAGCTAGCTTTTTAAATTTCTTGGCTTTATATCTATTTTTCTTGTTATTTTCTCTGTTTTCCCCTCCTCTATTCTTTTTTTCTTATTTTTCTCTTTATTCTTTCTTTTTTCATTTTCCTTTTCTTTTTTCTTTTTCTTTATTCTCTCTTTCACTGTTTCTCTCTCTCTCTCTCTCTCTCTCTCCCCCCCCCCCCCCCCAGAATCTCGCTCTGTCACCCAGGCTGGAGTGCAGTGGCACCATCACGGCTCACTACAGCCTCAACCTCCTGGGCTCAAAGGGATCCTCCTGCCTCAGCCTCCCAAGTAGCTGAGGCTACAGGCATTCACCACCACACCTGGCTTTTTTTTTTTTTTTTTTTTGTACTTTTTGTAGAGACAGGATCTCACTATGTTGCCCAGGCTGGTCTTGAATTCCTAGACTCAAGTGATCCTTCTGCTTCAGGGTCCCAAAGTACTGGGATTATAGGTATGAGCCACCATGCCTGGCCTCATTTTTAATTTTTTTTTTCTTTTTCTTAATTTCTTTTTGTTTTTCTCATTGTTTTCTTTTTCATTTTTCTTCACATTCTTCATTTAGTTTATCAGTATTATTAGTTAATATTGGTAATTAGTATTGTTAGCAGTAAGTCCAAAAGACTGTAGGTCTTTTATAGCATCTCTGCCAAGGAGGAGACTCATATTGGCGACTACCGGCTCCCCAAGACCATTGCGAAGGGAATCTTTGCCAAGGTGAAGTTGGCCTGGTATATCCCGACTGGCACACAGGTGGCTGCAAAGGTCATTTACAAGTGTGGAACTCCAGCCTCCAGAGACTGTCTCGTGAAGACACCATGAAGGTCTTGTGTCATTCCAACATAGTGAAATTATATGAGTTGATTGAGACCAAGGAAACACTTTACCTAGTCATGGAACAGGCTAGTGAGAGAGAGGTATTTGAGTACCTAGTGGCTCATGGCAGCCTAAAGGAGACAAAAGCCTGAAGCAATTTCCACGAGATAGTGTGGGCTGTGCTATGTGATAGTATTGCTGCCAGAAGTGCAGTATTGCCAGTTGGGACCTGAAGGCAGAATAGTTGCTTTTGGATGCTGACATGAACATCGAGATTGCAGGCTTGGGCTTATTTGGCAACAAGCTGGATACCTTCTGTGGCAGTGCCCCTCATGCTGCCCAGAACTCTTCCAGGGTCAAAGTAAGGTGGCCCCAGGGTGGAGGTGTACAGCCTGGAGGCTTCCTGTGTATCTGGTCAACACATCCCAGCCTTTTGATGGACAGAACCCTAAGGAGCTGCTGGAGTAGTGAGAGCTGAGAGGAACATTTGGTATTTGTTTCTACCTGTACATGGAGTGTGAAAACCTGTTCAAGAGAATCCTCATCCTCAGTCCAGCAAGAGAGGCCCTCCTATGGGGAGAAACCAAAGCTTTGCGTTGAGTCATTTTCTGACTACAAAGACTTGGGCAGGCAGAACTGATGGTGTCCATGAGTCGTACATGGGAAGGGATCCAGGACTAGTTGCAGGACAATGGAGTGTTGGCCACCTATCTGCTCCCAGGCTACAAGACATCCAAGCTGGAGGCTTGGATCATACCCCTGAAACTCATGCCTGCAACTGATCCCACTACCAAGCTGCCCTCCTTCCCCATCCACAAGGTACAGCATATCATCCCTGCCAACCCAAAGCAGCAGAGATGCAGTGAGCCTGCCATTCCCACCTTTACTTCATACTCTGAGAATAGTCGAAGGAACAACACAGAAATCAGAGGCCTGAGGAGGACCTGGAGTCAGGGCAGAAGCCAGCAGCACAGCTAACTTGCCTGCCAGTCCCCTATGTGGCCTGGAGAGAGGACCACTACCCTGCACAGCCTCCCAGCGAGGCCCTGTGGCCTCCCTTTTCACCCATACCCCAGTAGCAGTGGTGGAGGCCCAGGTGGAACCAGCTTCCCCCAGGGTGTCTCCTATAGAGGAAACTGACTGCACACTGGGCAGCTTGGACAGGTGCAGGATCAGTAGAATTTGCCCAAGGTATGACCCAGCCTTTCCCTATGGAAACAGCCAAGGCTGGCAGGGGACCACAAGGAGGTTCTTCACCTTCCTCTGCAGGTACCTGTGTTTCAGGTCAGCCAGAAAGAACCAGCCTGAGACTGAAAGCAGAATGCAGACAGCAAAACCTCAGGTGGTAGGCAGCAAGACAAAGTTGAGCACAGGAAAGAACGTGGGAGGTCAAGCTAGCTCCTGGCACTTGCCATGAGGCAAGGAGGTCCTGAGCCCCATGGAGCCCAAGGAGATGGGGCAGGAGATGGGCCATGCTGGAGGCAAACAGCTGTGGGCAGGAGTGAGCAGAAAACACACACTGCTGTGCATGGCCCGCCTGGCTGAGAGGATCTCATGCAGTGGAGGACACAGGTGTGCAAGCTGCCAGGCTTCGCTCAGTGGGATCAGATCAGGAGGAAACCCCATAACTCCCTGACCTTCAAAAGTATTGTCCTTAAGATAAGTGCTGACTTGAAAGGTTGGCCAGGGGCTGCCTGGGGAATAAGAAGGGCAGCCCCTCTGCCCAAGCTGGGGAAACTGCAGAGACTAGACTGCTTCACAGGGGCTCTTCTCCCCTTCCCCTGCTCCTCTCTGTCTTGTCCTGCATGTTTTTTGGGAAGAAGAGATGGTTCTATAGAAATAAACAAACACAATCAACATACACAAAAATATATATGCCAATTCATTATATTTAAATACAATAGTTTAAAAAAACCCTGCTCTATGACAGCTGTCACAAGACAATCATCTACAACTTTCTGAAGGGTGGGCCCTGAACCCTTGAAAACACTCTTGTGACCCACCTGAAAAATAATAAGAAAAACACTATCCTCAATGGAAACCAAAGCCTGAAAGAGCATCCCGAGAGTGGGACAACTGTCAATGGCTGTAAAGAGGCTTCCCTGGAGCTATGACAATGGCTCTTCTTGCTGGGAAACAAGGCCTGAGGGCCACACCTGTATGATGAATACTGCTCTGAGACAGCCACCCCACTGTATATAATCCTAAAACAATCTCAGTGTATCCTCTCTCATGTCCTGTGGGTGGCTGGGCTCAGCTGGGTGGTTGCTCTGCTCCTTATGGTCTCTGCTAGGTTCACTCCAGGGGAGTACATCCAGCTGGGGACTGGGCTGGGTTGCAAGGTCCTACAGGATTCTCTCACACTCTGAGGCCCTGGTGCTGATTGAGGGCTGGGGTGCCTCAGTTTTTCTTCCTGTGGCCTCTCGGACACAACAGGAGAGTCAATACTTACCTATAGCATGGCAGCTGGGTTCCAGGAGGGAACATTCCAGGAGAAATGAACAAGTGCTTATCAACCCTCTGCTTGCCTCACTCTCACAAATCACATGGCTAAGACTGGAGTGAATGTAGGGAGGGATCACACAGGGAGAAGAGTTTGGGGAGGCTGGACCCACTGGGCACCCATGTACAGTCTATCACACACTGTTATGCAGCAGAGCACTGGACTCCTTTAGAGAAGTGGATGAAAATGCTCCTGGTAGTGGGATTCCTGACTGAGTGTCTGTACACAGGTGCAGAAGAGAAAGCAGAATTCATGCCTATGTATAGAAGATGGTTTGTTCATTGCCCCTGTCCATGGTGTCTATCCATGGTGTTTCTCCATGGTGTCTGTCTGGCCATCCTCTGCCCGACTTCCAGTGAGGCAGGGTCTGATGTAGAATGTGCAAGTGGACTGACAATGCCTGAAGTTTCCTGAGTTTGGGAACACAGGGAGCCTACTCTGATAAAGAGGGACAAATCCACTGTTAAGGTCACACTAAAGGAGACTTTGCCTTGTCACACAGATATAATTCAGGACAACATCCAGCTTGGCCACTGCACACAAGTTGGTGCCAAGTCAATAGCTGGACTGAAGCTCATTGACTGGGGAAACGGGGCTTGCTTTGCCAGGACTGAGGGCTTGTGGGTTGGGGCAACATTTCCCTATTCAGCTTTCAAATCTCATTTTGACCCTCACTTCCCAGGAAGTCCCATAGCAGAGATTACTTGTACTTCACATCCATATTCTCTTCTCCCTTATTTCAACAGGCACTAATCTTACTGATTTCACATCTGCAGTCCTGCTGCCCCATCAGCTCGGGGAATAGAAGAGTCTGGAATGTACTCCTCACTGTACCTCCAGTGCCAAGAACCATGGGTGGTAAAATCGAAAACTGACAAATCCTTTCCCTTCTTGTCATCTGCCACCTCTCCTTTCCCCCAAATCACCATTTACTTTAAAACTGCTGACTAAGAATCAAAAGGCCAATGACCTTGGTCCTCTCTGACCAGGCCCCAGGTGAGAACAATGTCGTAAGGGGCAGTGGCCACACGATGTGGTATTTGGCTGGAATGATGTAACCTCTGCCCTTTGACATCGTCATGTAACTGGGTTGTCAGCTAGAGCCCTAAATAATAAAATGCAAATAAAACCCCCATTCATTATAGAATGGGACCCCAGCCAGCTTCCCAATCTCAATGAGGATTCTTGAAAGTCAGATATTTCCCTGGTCTCCTCACATTCTGATTTTCTGCTTCCACTGAATCCTGGATCTTTCTCCCTCCCATCTTTCATATTTTAGCTTTTCCCTTCTCCCTATCCTTAATCTACCCAGAGAGTCAGCTCCTTTACCGTATTTCTCCTAAACCTCACTCATCCAACGCCATTACATTACTTATTAAAGACCAATGTGTCTGTGTTTGTGTGTGTGTGCGTGTGTGTGTGTGTGCGCATGCACACATGTAGGGGTTTCTTTACAGAACAGCACAGCAGGTAAAATAGACTGTTGGACAGTATCAGTCTTAAAACATCTCTGAGGCTCCCTTGCCTGGGCCCCAAATCCAAAATGGGGAATGTTCACTGGCCTTCTCTTCTGGTAGCTGCCAGCTCAATTTCTGGGACTTCTTCACTTGCCTTCAACCTCCTTGTCTCCATGCTGGCTCACTTACTCCCTGCCCCCTAAAAATCATATTTGTGTGTTTAAGGCTAAAGAGCATTCATTTTTATTTATTTTTTCTTAAAGTGTTCCATCCTTATTGAGGCATATTTGAAGGATACAAAATCGCATATATTTAAAGTGTGCAATTCTATCAGTGTGACATACACACAGCCATAAAACCATCACTTCCAAACAATATTTCCACCATCACCTAAAGTTATCTTGTGCCCTTTTAATCCATTCTTCCCTCAATCCCTTCCCTAGGCAACTAGTGATATTCTTTTTCTATACAGATTAGCTTGTATTGGTAGGATGCAGTGATTAACACTTATAATCAAGCACGTTGAGAGGCCAAGGTGGAAGGATTGTTTGAACCCAGGAGTTCAAGACCAGCCTGAGCAACATAGTGAGACCTCATCTCTACAAAAAAAAATAAACAAAATTAGGTGGGCATGGTGGTGCATGCCTGTGGTCCCAGCTACTGAGGAGGCTGAGTGGGATGATCTCTTGATCCTGGGAGATTGAGGCTGCAGTGAACTGAGACTGCACCACTGCACCCCTGCCTGGGCAACAGAACAAGACTCTGTCTCAAAAAAAAAAAAAAAAAAAAAAATTAGCTCATATTTTCTAGTGTTTTATATAAATGGAATCATACAGTCTGTTCTTTTTTTGCCTGGCTTCTTTCACTCAGTATGATTTTGAGATTCTTCTCTGTTATTGTGTGTATCAATAGTGTGTCTTTACTGCAGAGTGGTATTCCATTGTATAGAAGTACCACAGTTTGTCTGTCATTCATCTACTAGTGGATTTGGGTTGATTTTGGGGTTTGGCTCTGTATAAAGCTCCTGTGAACACTCACATTCAAGTGTTTGGGTTTGATGCTTTCTTTTCTCTTTGATAGATACCTATAGTGGGATGGTTGGGTTGTATTGTAGATGTATGTTTAACTTTAAGAAGCTGTCAAACTGATTTCCCAGTTGGTTGTGCCATCTTATACTCTCTCCAACTGTGTAGGAGAGTTTCAGTTGCTCTGGGTCCTCACCAACATTCAATATGGCCTGTCATTTTAAAGTCAGCCACCTACCTTGTTTTATGTTTTTGTGTTTTGAGTTTTTAAAAAAATGTATTTAAGTTTAGCCAACTCTTGTCTTCATTATACCAAAGTTTACAGGATTAAAACCAGATTATTTCTGTTGCTCCAGTGATATTAATAGTGTCCACTCTTAACCCCCAAAGTGTCCTGGTTTGGATGCTAAAGTATATGTTTTATCTGCTTCCAGCCCGAGTGGCCATGCCCCCAGGCTGTCCTTCCACAGCCACACAGCCCATCAAGGCATTCTGCTCAATGAAGACATTTCCTTCCTCTGAAAGAGACTTTCCTGCTAAACATCTTTTTTCCTTACTACAACCTGATTACAGCAAGCAAGGGTGGCATAACATAACCATCCAAGTAAGTTGAAAACTTTTGCCCACACAAAAACCTGCACACTGATTCATATTTGCCAATACTTGGAAGCAACCAAGATGTCCTTCAGCAGGTGAACGGATAAACAAAACGTGGCATATCCAGACAATGGAATATGATACAGCAGGAAAAAGAAATGAGCTCCAGACATTCTGGAAAGGTAAATCTGTAGAGGTCATAAAAAGATCATCTCTTTGAAGTCTGGGTATTTGGTAAAAACAAATCAGTGGTTAACAGGGGCTTGGAGTGGGGAGGGAGGGATGAATAGGTGGTGCACAGAGGACTTTTAGGTAGTGAAATGATTCTGTTTGATAGTGGAATGGTGGATACATGGCATTATGCATTTGTCAAGATCCATGGGACTGTATATCATAGAGTGAATCCTAACGTGAACTATGGACTTTAGTTAATAAAAGTGTTCCCGTATTGGTGCATCCGTTTTAGCAGGTATACCCCACTGATGCCACATGTTCCTAGTGCTGAGAAGAGACCCTCCTCGTGATATGCTCTGACTTTTTTCTCAGCATGGTCAGGCTTCCCTTACCCCTTTCTGCCACCCACCTGCCCATCTGCTGCCGGTGGCTTAAGTTTAGCCAACTCTTGTCTTCATTACATCAAAGTTTACAGGATTAAAACCAGATTATTATTATTATTAAAACCACCAAAGTGGCTGGTGGCCCCTTTGTTACTCACATAACTGTTTGTGGGGCCTTCACATGTTTTTACAGAAGCTCAAGGACATTCCAAACTCAGGGGACCTGACAACTTTCCATGGGCCTGTGGCCTGGGGCAATTCTACCTTCCTATCTGAAAATGAGGTGGCCAGACCACTGCTATTTAGGGGTCCTCTGTTCTGAACCCTGAGTAACCCCATGGTTGGGGATCCCCCTGTCTTGCACAGTGACGGAATTGGGAGGATGTTTGTCTTCCTGTCAGTTAGTTCCACTTCAGTGCTGTGCAGCCTGCTTGCTTAAATGGCTTGCTTAATTCGGTTCCCAGAATAAATCTTTGCTTAGATCCTGAATTACGTGACCTATTAATAACAAAAATAGCCACCTTAATGAAAAGTACTTTGCTGACCTCATATCATCTCTGAATATCATGTGTTATTAGTCACATTTTATGGATTGGAAAACTGAGGCTCAGAAAGGTTAAGCTACTTGCCCATGGTCACACAGCAAATATTGGCAGAGCCAGCCTTCAAACCTAGGTTTCTCTGACCCCAAGGGCTTTCTGCACTCCATTCCTAGTGTAAACAGTAGGATGATCATGTTTAGTTGCTTTTAAAGGGTTATTTTTTTTAATGAGGAGGCTGGTCTTTAGGAGTTTCAGTAGAAAGGGATGCACTTAAAAGTTAATAAAATCATCAATGTTTTGACACATTGGAAAAGAGCATGAAGTCAGTGGGATGGAGGGAGACGAATTCATACTTGCTGAGGGGACTTCTCTGAATCTTGAGGCAATTCTAAATATAGTTCTCCAGAAACTGCTACTAATCATTAGAGTGACCAGCAGTTACTGATCGTACACCATGTGTGAGACTGCAGTCATCCCACTGAATAGACATTATTTTGCAAATTCTCACAACCTCATGAAGTTAGTACTATTGGGAGCCCCATTTAACAGATGAGCCAACTGAGGTCAGTTAAGTCCTTGTCCATACCGATGCCCCTGTAAATGAGGGAGCAGGTGTTTTCAGGAATGCCAGCACTTCCTTCTGTTTTAATCTGTTTGGCTGTCTGACTGTTTCATGTATTTATTTTCTTTCTATCCTGCTGGATGTTTGTTTCATAAGGGTTGTAGTTATCTGTCTGGTTCACGTCTACAATCCTAGCTACTTGACACATCATAGAGACTCCAGCACTATTTTTTGAATAAGTGGATGGGAAGCATGGCATCGCTTCCGTTTAGGTTCTGGGTCCACCTTGTGTAATAGGAAAATGAAAAGCCTCATAGGAATACAGGGGATACTGGGGTAGGATTTTCACAGGAGTTTGAGGTGTTTTCAGAACTTTAGTGGCTAGTTTGAAATGTGTTTTGTCGTGCTTTGGGGAAGCTTCAGCTCCTTCTTCTCTTGTCTTCCCACTACCCTCTGGCCCAGTTCTTTTCCAGGTTCCTCTAGTGCAGGTCAGGATGGAGACTCTATACCATAATAAGGGCAGAGCCCTGTAGAGAATGTCACCCATCACTTTCCTTCTTAGAACTGCCCTGTTCTCATTGCACATGGACAGAGAGAGGACTTAGAGCTCATTTACATGCTTCTTGTTGGTTTTTTAAAAAGTGAAATAAAAATGCTCCCTTGCCAGGACTGTGACATCACCCAGGGCTGTGATTAGCTGGAAACAGGTGAGTAGATAAAATTAATCTTAAAAATTATTCACCATTCAATGTTCAGAAAATTCCAGAATGTGGCAGTCCACTTGATTGAGGAGGAGTTCAGAATTCATCCAGGGTCACCAGCAATCGGTTCTAATATAACTAACATTTTCAAAATGTTAATATCTCACTTACTGTGATGCTAAGGACAGTAAGTGTGTGCTGCCTTTACTTATTCACTTCGTTTTATCATTTGTATGTAAATTATGTTTGCCTTTACCCAACCTACCAACCCCCAGGTTTTTTGAGGTATAATTGGCAAATAAAATTGCATAAATTCAAGCTATACAACTTGATATTTTGATATATGTATACATTGCAAAATGATCACTGCAATCAAGCTAATTAACATATCCTTTACTTCACGTAGGCAGCATTTTCCTCCTTCCTTCCTTCCTTCCTTCCTTCCTTCCTTCCTTCCTTCCTTCCTTCCTTCCTTCCTTCCTTCCTTCCTTCTTTCCTTTTTTTGGTAAGAGTCTCTCTTGAAGTCTCCAGCTACTATTGTATTGGGGTCTATCTTTCTCTTTAGCTCTAATATTTGCCCTATACATCTGGATGCTCCAGTGTTGGGAGTATATATATTTAAAATTGTTATATCCTCTTGCAGAATTGACCACTTTTTTAGGTAAGAACACTTGAGATCTACACTCTTAGCAGGTTTCAAGTATACAATACCGCATTGTTAACTATAGTTACATTACTGTACATTAGACATCTGTTTGCTTTTATATGTGTGAATTATTTGGTTTTACTGGAAATATATTAACATTGCACAAGAGATTGCCTATGGTCGTCCATTACATTAGTGGCCCCAGTGAGTCATGATCCCCCTTCCCACATCTCCAGGTATTCATGTCCTTGTGTAGGTGCCCCCCTTGAGTCTGGGCTGGATGTGTTTCTTGCTTTAAGCAGTAGAATGTGGCGAGAGGGATGCTGTGTCTGTTCTGGGATGAGGATGTAGAGTCATGGCATCCTCTGCTCCTATGCTTTGGGAGTCCTGGGCCACTGTGTAGGAAGTCCAGCTACTCCACTGGAGAGACTACGTATGGTAGCCTCAAGGAGAGGGAGAGGCCTTGAGACATGACGAGAGACAGAAGCCCAACTGTCCCATTCCATGTTGAACCAGACTTTAGTCAACCCATTGGCTCAATATACTCACATGAGTGACCACCAGCAAGCTAGCAGAGTCTAGATTGGATCTGTTACTTGCTCAACCACAGAGCTGAGCCTGGTACAGATTGTAGAATCATGATAAAATAAAATAATTGTTACTTTAATCCACTGCATTTTGGGATGGCTTCTTATGCAGAAATTGATGACCAAAATATTATATAAAAGCAAAGATTCTCAACCCTGGCTATCTAAAAGTACCATCACCCAGGATTCTAACCCTTCAGAGATTCTGATTTGATTGGTCTTGGGTGAGACATCATATATAAAGTTTTTTAAAGTTTTACTTTAAAGATGAATACACAGGATGAATGGAGGAACAAATGGTGGTATATACATGCAATGGAATATTATTCAGGCATAAAAATGAATGAAGTACTTACATGTGCTACAATGTGGATGAACCATCAAAACCTTCAAGAGAAGTCAGTCACAAAAGGTCACATATGATTCCATTTATACCAGATACCCAGAATAGGCAAATTCATAAAGACAGACAGCAGATTGATGGTTGCCAGGGACTAGGGTAGGGGACATGGGGAGTAACTGCTTAATGAGTATGAAGTTTTCTTTCAGGTTGATGAAAATGTTTTGAAAGGAGATAGAGGTGGTGGTTGCACAACATTGTGAATGTACTAAATGCCATTGAATTTTTCACTTTAAAATGGACATGAAAAAGGTAATTTTGTGTAAATTTCACCTCAATTAAAAAGAAGAATCGGAAGAGGGAGACAAAAGAGGAGGTTAAAGTGAGGCAATGTGGGAAGGACTTGGCCTGATATTGCTGGCTTTGAAAATGAAGGAAGATGTTATGAGCCAACGAATGCAATGGCCTCTAGGAGCTGGAAAAGACAAGGAAAGGGATTCTCCCCTAGAGCTTTCATACAGGAATGCAACCCTGCCAACACCTTGCTTTTAGCCCAGGGAGACCTGTGTTGAACTTCTAACCCACATTCTAACTTTTAACTATAACATAAAAACTTGTGTAGTTTTAAGCCACTAAAAAATACACAATCATTTTAGCTTTATTTTTAAGTTTTATTTTGGGGCATAACAGTTTGATAAGGTTTCACATATGTTTAGATTCATGTAACCACCACCACCACAATAGGATACAGAGAGTTCATCACACACAAACTCTCTCATTCTTCCCTTTGCAGTCACACATCTTCCACCCCTAACCCCTGGCAACCTCTGATTGTTTCCCCATTACTATCATTTTTCCTTTGCCAGAACATCTTTGCTTTGTTTCACATCTTAGGAGGAAAAGCATTTCTTTAGTATCGATTTTGGAGCATGTCTGTTGGTAATGAATTCTTTCAGATTTCATTCATTGAGAATGTCTTTATTTCATCTTCATTCCTGAAGGATGTTTTCACTGGATATTGAATTCCAGATTGACAGTTTTTTTCTTTTTCAGCACTTTAAAAATGTTATTCCATTTCCTCTGGCCCACTTTTTTATTTCCTGAGGAATCCACAGTTATTCAAGTCAATGTTTCCCTTTATATAAAGTATCATTTTTCTCTGGCTGTTTTCAAGATGTTTTGCCTTAGTTTTTAGCAGTTTAATTATGATGCATCTGGGCACGGTTTCCTTTGGGTTTTGTTTGTTTCTTTGCATCCTACTCTTCTCCTTCTCCCTCTGGAACTCTAACAATATGAATGTTAAACTTTTTCATATTGTCTCACATGCCTCCAATACTCTGTTCATTAATTTTTAATTTTTTCCTTTTGTTCAGATTGGATAATTTCTATTCAATCTTCAATTTACTGACTTTCTCCATTTTGCTATTAATCCTATCCAGGCAATATTTTATTTCAGTCATTGTAATTTTCAGTTCCAAAAAGTTTCTCTTTTGTCCTTCTTTGTATCTTGTATTTCTTTGCTGAGACGTTTTTTGTTTCAAGAGAATTTTGCCTTACTTCTTGGAATATGGTTATAATAGCTGCCTTTGCATCTTTAATAATTTCAACATTGTGTCATCTTGCAGTTGGCATCTGTTGATTGTTCTTTTCCCAATAAGTTGAAGTTTTTCTTGTCTTTCATATGTCAAGTAGTTTTGGATTGTGTTCTGAACGTTTTGAATATCACATTATGAAGATCCATGTCTTGTTTAAATCCTAAAGCAAATTTTGAATTTTGTTTGTTTTGTTTTGTTTTGTTTTGTTTTAGCAGGCAATCAATTTAGCAGGCAATCAGAACTCAAGTTCTGACCTGTGGACTGTGGTTCTAATATCACTTCAGTTTTCAAAGCCTTTGCAGTGCTATGGGAATCTGTTGTGTGTATGTTGCCCAGTGGCCATTTGGTGGTCTGGATCATAGTCCCCTGCACAGTTCAGTTCTCACACCATGTGCAGCTTAGAAGTAAGCCTCAGAGTTCATATGGAACTGCTCTCTTGAGCTCTCTCCTTTCTGAGATTATTCTGGTACTTTTGGCCCCCTGGAGCCCCATTTTTTTTTTTGTCCTCTGGTTAGAAAGCTAGGTCTTTAGTTTTTCTACCTTGCTGCATACATCTCATGGCTATACCTGAGTCTGTCCCACCAGGCAGTGTATAAACAGAGAGAGAGAAAAGGCAATGGTATTTTGTCCTACCGTCTTGGGACCACAACCTCTCTAGCGGAGGGAAGACTCACTTCCCTCAGAGCTTTAAGTATTTCCGTACTCTGTACGCTGCTGTTGCCATTGTTGTTACTGCTGCCACTATGGGATTACCTGGGGGTTGGGTGGGAGAGAGTGGAGAAAAGATTTAAAAACTGGGGACTTTCTCCACTTCTTATGACTCTTAGGTATCCCACAACCACCTTGGGTCAGAAAGTGAGGATTCTTTTTAGAGCCCTGCTTACTTTTGGTGTGCACATCCAGGTCAGACTAATGAGTCCAGGCCAGATGATACCAGAGGGGATAAAAGATAAGAGACTCATGGTGGTTTTGGTGGTACTTCATATTCTGATCTCTTTCCCCAATCCACCTGCTCCTATTTACTTGTCATTGTCCTCAGATAGCTGTTCAATGTAGTCTATCCAGGGTTCATTGTTGCATTTGGTGGGAGAAACAGGATAGGGTATGCTTACTCCACCTTGCCCAGAACAAAAACTCCAATATATATGTCTTAATCCAACACTATAAATGGTTAATAAACTTTGCCTTCAACAACAGGCACAATGACCAATGCTAATTGCCAGGATTGCCTGCAATAGCTGTGTTCTTTCTGCTGGATAGAGACTCCTGGGCCACCTTAAGGGTTAGCTGAGGCAGGCACTGCTATCATGGGTCACTCCTGAGGCCAAGCTACTTGAAGCAGCTCCTGTCTTCTCAGGTCCTGGTTCCTGCCTTCATCTTCCTATTCCTCCCACCCAACACAGTCCAAGTGCTAAGTAAGGTAGCCTCATCTCAGAGCTTACCTGAACCATGACAGAAGCGTCAGTGAGGAATTGGAGCCTGGAATGTCTGACTGAGAAGTTTGGTCATGACTTAATAAGTAAAGGAAGCTCCTGAAGATTCTCAAGTAGCAACATAATGTAATCATTATCATTAAAATAATAATTAACATTTATTAAGCCATGTACTATCCTATATGTTTTTACATACATTATTGTATATACGTTATTACATTAAGTCTTCTGATATGGTTTGGATTTGTGTCCCCACCCAAACCTAATGTCAAACTAATCCTCAATGTTGGAGGAAGGACCTGGTGGGAATTAACTGGATCATGGGGACAAACTTCCCCCTTGCTATTCTCATGATAGTGAGTGAGTTCTCATGAGATCTGGTTGTTTATAAATGTGTAGCACTTCCCACTTTGCTCTCTGTCTCCTTCCTGCCACCTTATGAAGATGCGCCTACTTCCCCTTCACTTTACACCATGATTGTAAGTTTCCTGAGGCCTTCCCAGCCATACTTCCCATATAGCCTGTAGGACTGTGAGTCAATTAAACCTCTTTTCTTTGTAAATCACTAGTTCTCATGTAGTTCCTTATAGCAACATGAGAACAGGCTAATACATCCTCCAAACAGGTTACAGGATAGATACTATTTTTCATTTGCAGATGAGGAAACTACTTTTACCTGGAATTGACACGTTACTAACATCAAAGGGTCAGGAAAGTGCCATCCTAACCTATGTTGAGGAGGAGAACTGGATGAGCCCAGACACATATAAGCTTGTGACCTTGGGCATTAGTTCCCTCTTCTGCAAAAAGGGGATAGCAATGGTGTCCACCCTGTTGTGCTGACAGGATAAGATTATGAATGTAGCATGCTTAGCACAGTGACTGGCACAAAGGAGGCACTCATAAATTACCATTTTTATTTGTTTCCCTTCTTCAATGTAGCTGAACCAGCACGTACAGTTCTACTTGAATCTCCAAGAACTGGCAGGTCTCCTGGACTAGACTCCATTTTTAGTGATAATTGGATGCTTATTATCACCTAGAGATCTGGCTTGACAGCTATTTTGCACTTTACCAAGAAAAAACAAGTAGCTATGCCTTGGTGGCAGTCAGATGGCCAACACATTAAAATGAGTTTGCACAACCCACCACTTTACCTATGGTCAAATGTTTAAAACCTCATCTCATGTATTTAATCAATTCCATTAAAATGTTTTTCTCTCAATTTCTGTGAAGATGCAGGGGAAAAAAGGTAATATGTATTCATCTCTAGCATTTTCATTTGATGTGTGAGGTCATAGTTAAAAGCAGCTACCACACATTTGGTCAAGAGTTCAGGGACAATCTGGGCAGCAGGGAGCAGTAATGTCTCCATTTAAGATGCAGGAGCCAATGACTAGGTCAGTAATCTTCCACTGGCTTCACTGAGAGCCCTGACATGGAAAGGAGTAAGGAAGAGGAGATTGTGGGAGGAAACACAGGTGGGCAACTGCATTGCGGAGACACAGGGACTGCCAGCCAATTGTCTTGGACTTGCCTATGCCAAACGTTCTGGAAATGGACTAAAGTGGGAGGAATATCACAGCAAGGTGGGACTGGTGGCTAGTAGGAGGAGCAGGGAATCAGCAGGGGCTGTGACATCAGAGGAATCCTGTTAACGGGTGTTCGCTACTGGCCAGTTGTTTAACCTCTTTGAGCCTTGATTTCTTTAACTACCAAGTGGACAAAAAAAATACCTATCTCGTATGATTGTGGGGAAAGCAGATGAGAAAATGTGTGTGGCACAGCCATGGGGACTGGGGGCCCAGGGCTTGCTCAGTAGTGCTACTTTCCCCTTTCCAACCCGGATGTCAGAGGGGACCATCTGCCCTCCAAGATCTAGAGGGGAGGATCTCAAATCCTCACCCCACCAGTGCCCAGGTTTAGATTTTGGTGAAGCCCCAGGCATAATATTTCTTGCTTCCACTCCACTATGCTTTCCTCAGTTAGGTTTTTGATCTAGCCAGATGTTGACCTCAGCTTCAGACACACACAGAGTCAACACTCACACTCTTACACACGTACAAACACACATGCTCACACACACACTAATAAACATACACACACACCACTCACACATACTCATATATGCACAATCTCACACACATACATGCAACACACACTCACACTCCCACACACATACATACTCTCACACACACAAGTACATACATGACCTATGTTCACTGAAATAATATTGTTCAGCACATTGTGTATACAACGTTTTAGGAAACATCTTTTAAAAAGTGTATTAAACTCACGTTTCTGTCATTATCCTATTATAAACCCTTCCATTCACAGATGATAAACTCTTAACAACACAGGGCATCCGTAATGATCTGAGCATCCTCTTTTGAACATTTGTCTACAAACACTTCACTACACACATAGGCCCTCACATGCACAATCCCTCCCTCACACAGCCCTTACATTCAAGACCGCTGTGTGTGTTCCAGCTGTGATGAAACTCTGGGGCTATGGAGGAGATTTATGCTATCAAAGCACAGGGGTACAAATTGAGTACAGTCTGGTTTTTTGAAGTCTTGGACATGTCCACTTAGGCTGTACGTCTTGCCACATTTCCCCTGCCCACTGTTATCCCTTTCTCCCCTTCCTTCTCTCTTCCCTCGCTCTGCCTTTCTGGCCCCTACTAGGGCACTTTTTTCTAATGTAAGGTGGTCTAGCATTTCTTTGTTGTCTTCTTTCAGCTCAAGCCCACAGGCTCTTGTTTTCTGCTTCCAAAGGCTCATAGAGGTGTTCTAAACACACATGGTTCCTGTCCCAAGGACTTCTGGAGCATCTGGAGAAATGCAATATCCTTGTTTTGCTCTGTTGCCTTCTTCCTATGCAGTGTTCTATGGCCAGGGGTGGCAGTGGCAGTGGTGTTAATACCTGGAGAGTATTCCACGCTTGTCTCCATTACTGCTAACTTCCCAGGGTCCCCACTTGCACAAAATATGCCCTGGATCAACACAGACTAACTGATGGCATAAACACAGCTGATGGCATCAATCACTTTATGATGCAGATTAGATCCACGTTCTTTCTAGAACAGGGGCACCCATCACCACTGCCATCAGAGGTCATTGGACATTACTACTAACTTGGGTGACACTAAAAGGATCTGGGATACAATCCTAGCTAATTCGATGCCCACTGTCTGACATTGGGTGAATTGCTTCACCAATCTCTGCCTCAATTTCTTGACCTTTAAAATGGGGGTGATGGTACCTGTCCCCAGAGCCAAATGTACTGTGAAGTAAGTGAAGCTGAACCTTAGGTAGCCCTCACTTCTAAAGACCTGCTTTTGTACCTAATTTCATGTTGGTAAATTGGTGTTCCTTTTCCTTTCTAAAGAAATTTTTTCTCTTGTTTCAGTCTATTTGTATTAGATCATATGTGTTCCTTTTCCAAAAAGGCTCCCCAAATTGTATACAATTCTGGACCCATAAAAGCTGGTTTCTATGTGGGTTGGGAGGAGAAAATGAGATGATGTCTGTAAATGCTCAGCCTAGACTGTTCTGAGTGCTCCAGGCATGGAAGCCATTGCAGAGAAAGCACCAGGACATCTGAACCCTTCCTGCTGGCACCTTCTTCTCCATGTCCCCCCTAAATGGGCCTGCCAACTGGGGCGAACTTCTGCAGGACACAGTCACTCAGGCCTTGGAGCCTGCGTCCAGCTTCTCTCAGGCACAGATGCATCCCTCCTCTTGACGCACGCAGCTTGGAAGCTTTCCCTAGACACAGCCAGCTTGACAGAGGCCACATCGTTCAAACCCCCTGCCAGTTCCCCTCCAGCTGACACGGTGGCACCAAATGGGAGGAACTCCATATTCGTCTGTTCTCACATTACTATAAAGAAATACTTTGCCTGTAATCCCAGCACTTTGGGAGGCTGAGACGGGTGGATCACAAGGTCAGGAGATTGAGACCATCCTGGGTAACACGGTGAAACCCCATCTCTACTAAAAATACAAAAAATTAGCCTGGCGTGGTGGCGGGTGCCTGTAGTCCCAGCTACTCGGGAGGCTGAGGCAGGAGAACGGCGTGAGCCCAGGAGGCGGAGCTTGCAGTGAGCTGAAATTGCGCCACTGCACTCGAGCCTAGGTGACAAAGTGAGACTTCGTCTCAAAAAAAAAAAAAAAAAAAAAAAAAAAAAGAAAAAGAAATACCTAAGACCTAAGACAGGGTAATTTATAAAGAAAAGTTTACTTGGCTTATGATTCTGCAGGCTGTACAGGAAGCATGGCAGCTTCTGCTTCTGGAAAGGCCTCAGGAAACTTACAACCATGGCAGAAGGCGAAGGAGCCAGATGTCTCACATGGCTAGAGCAGAAGGAAGAGAGAGAGAGGGGAAGTGCTACATATTTTTAAACAACCAGATCTTGTGAGAATTCTATCACAAGAACAGCACCAAATGGATGGTACTAAACCAGTGGTCCCCAATTTGGCACCAGGGACCAGTTTTGTGGAAGACAATTTTTCCACAGACTGGTGAGCGGGCGGGAAATGATTTCGGGATGAAACAGTTCCACCTCAGATCATCAGGCATTAGATTCTCAACTTAGATCCCTCACATGCGCAGTTCACAATAGGCTTCAAACTCCTGTGAGAATCTGCCACCGCCACTGATCTAACAGGAGGTGGAACTCAGGTGGTAACGCTCTCTCGTTTGCTACTCACCTCCTGCTGTGTGGCCGGGTTCCTAACACGGTAAGTACTCATCCATGGCCTTGGGGTTGGGGACCCCTGTACTAAGCCATTCATGAAGGATCCACCCCCGTGATCCAATCCCCTCCCACCAGGCCCCACCTCCAACATTGGGATTACAATTACACATGAGATCTGGGCGGGGACACAGATCCAAACCATATCAAAGTCCCTCTCGCTACCCCTCTGCAAAGACTTTGTTATGGCCACTTGGGACCTGGCCTACTGCGGTGTGTTCCCGTGTTCCATTTTCTGCACCTCAGGTCCACAAAACTGGCATATGGATTCATCACCATTCTTTCTTCAGAACACACTGTCATCATTGGTCCCCATCTGGCCTGTTGTTACCTGATTATGCTTTTTGTTTTATTCTTTAATGTAATACGGACTGCAAGACCATCACCCAGAACAAGAGCTAGGACCTTGATAGAACCTACAGCTAACTTCACCTGCACCTTCAAATGTTTGGATTTAATTCAGAAAAGACTCTTGTTCTCCCAATAATCCACAGCTGCCGTGTACACTAGCCCCCAACCCATGTCTTCTTTCCCCGTTGGTTACATACCTTCAAAAGAAGTCCAGAGCTATCATATTAGCCACTTGATAGGGTATTTGGTAAGGGCTTGGGTAGAGGATCAAGTTGAAATCAATGATTTAAATTAGGTTTTTGCGTTTATGTTTGTTTTCTCATTCAACAAATCTCTCGTGCTCTCCTCCTTTTAGGCCTTGCAGGTTCATCAAGATGTCCTTGAGGTTCTGAGGGAAATGATCCAGATTCTCCTGAGTTCTCCCTCCCACCTAAGCAGGAGGCTACCCCTGGCAGTAACCCTAGGCTGCCATGCAGGATCCTGGGTGGCTGGGCTGGAGTGGGAGCTGGGCGGGCAGGAGCCTGCATGTGCAACTGTGCTGATAAGTCATATCTGAAGCCAGAATCAGAAGGGAAACAAGGTCACCAATGTAAAGGGGTCAGCGGAGCAGGAGACAAAGTCATGAGAACCAGGGCTGCCCACCTGGAGTCGGGGGAAAAGCAGAGGATGAGGGTGCAGTCCAGGGGAGCTGAACTGGGGGGAGCTTCACCCGACTGCCTTTTCAGGCTGGGGAGCCCCTGCACTTCGCTGCTCTTGGACATCTCTGACCTCCCCAGACCTCACCCCTGCACTGGTGCCTCTCAGCACTGGCTGTCTTTAAAGTCACCTGGGCAGCTTTACGAGAATGCCTGTGTCTGCCTCCACCCCCAAGGCTTCAGATTTGCTTGGTCCGGGGTGAAGCCCAGGCACTGTGTGTTCATGAAGGTCCTCCAGGTGATTCCAGTGTGCAGCCAGCACTAAGGCTGCCCCCGAGAGTGCAGGGTTGGGGCTCTATCCATCTGCCTGGGGCAGGCCTTGATGTCATCTGGCGAGCTTGGGATATGGGAGACTCCCAAGAGGCTCAAGGCTAAAACTGACTGAGCCCCAGCCACTCCCTACCTGTAACTCCTGTCTTTAGCTGTCTCATGGATCTGGGAACAGTGGAGAGGCATGAGTTAGGCATGGGCAGGAGTTGGAGTCTGAAGGCCACACGGTTGTTAGGTCTCTCTTGAAAGTCCTCACTTCTTGGTCTCCCAGCTTGAGGGCTGCCAGTTGGCACAGCCACAGTCAGTGAGGGTCAGAGAGCTCCTTCCTTTGGGACCTGGCTCCTCCTGCTTGGCTTGGAGGGGTGGTGGGCCTCTCAGTTCTTTCCGAGAGCCACACTTCCCCAAATGTCTGGGGCACTGGGGAGGGATTGGAAGTAGCAGTGGAGAAACAGCAATTTCTTTAAGAATGAGCGTTTGGGGTGGAAGAGCTGTGAGAATACTGCATGTAGCAATGGGTGATACAGCAGGGCTGTGTCTGGAACCAGTGGAGGTTTCTCTGGGGCCCACCTTGGCACGCTCCGTCAGGATGTTGGCCTGTGGGTGGAGCACCCGGCATGGATCTGCAGAGCTTTGGACAGTGCCTTTCAATACCAATAGGCAAACTTGGGCCTAGACTGGTGAATAAAGCAGCTAGAAAAGGATTTTACTGATAAGTAGGGTAGCCATGGGGGTGAAGATGAGGGGTTTGGGGCAGGGGTAAAGTGTTTCTGTGGAGGGATGTTTGCTACCACCAGAATGGTGTCAGGATGTGAAGAGGGGGCAAGCTGGTGACAAGATCTTGGGTAGTTGCACTCAAGGACACAGTGTGACCTGGACTGGGGTTGCTGGTGTAGGGGGTGTGGTTGTGCTAGCAGAGGCTGACTCAGTGGGGCCCGAGCATCCCTGTGGCCCACACCCACTGTTCTCTGCAGGGAATGGCTGGCTTGGGGGTCCCCAACTGGCATCCTCACTGCCTCTCCAGAGCAGTGGCACCCTGGACGGTCTGTTTCTCCTGCACCATCACTGCCATCTTGCCACAGTGAGCAAGCATCCCTGTAGCCCCCACACTGGGCTGCCTCCATGCTCTGGCCGTCTCTCCTCTGGTCAGGGGAAGATAGAGCATGTCCTGGGGTTTTTTTTTTTTCTCTTAGGTCCTCTGGTTTACAAGGCTAGGTTTTTGGAGATGGTAAAATTAAAGGTCACTGAAAACATGGCCCATCTGCTTTGTGTGTTCTGAGCCACCAGGTCAGATCAGGTGCTTCAGGTCACCACCGTGAACTGTCAGGCTGTGAACTTCCTCAGAGCAAGCCTCTTCAAGGATCACCACCTGCTCTCAAATTGGAAGACTTGTCTTGGTGGCCAGCTTTCCAAGGAACACAGAATTGAAGCACAATGTTATCAGCATGGAAGAGGGGGCCCTTGAGTCCATCAAAGGCAAATAGAAATTTCTGGATGCAAACTGGACATTACCAACAACTCCAGCTACTCTCCTGCCTCCCGGCAATAACCTATCATCTTCTGTGGGAAGGAGCCTTGTCTGGTCTGGCTGATCTGGCTCGGCCCAGCCTTGTGTCAACACCCCTCACCCAGCTTCTCTGGGGTGGCTTGGAGGTGATGAGGAAGAAGTGGTGAGACCTCAATCCAGGTGTGGTATGGGCTTAGACTTCAGTAGGTGAATTTTTCTAATCCTTCCTCCTTTCCCCCTCTACCCCAGCATATACTGATTCCTTTAGAATAAAGAAAACTGTGAAGAACAGCTCCTCTAATAGATATTACCTGCTTGAAAATCCCTCAAGTGACTTCTGTTGTGGAAAACCCTGTTTTTTTCCTCCCCCAACACTGCCTGTATTAAAAACCTGCTCTTGATAACAAGGGCTTTCAGGTTAGTCTATAGCCTAAGGTAGATCACCTCTATAAGAGTAAAGAGAAGCAGACCAGGATGGTGCATTTAACCAAAACCAAAAGTCTCCTTGTGTGGCCCATTTACATCTGTGTATGAAATACTTAGATTGCCAACCTGGGCAACACAGAGACCCTATCTCTACAAAAAGTTTAAAAACTTAGCCGGGCACGGTGACTTGCACTTACAGACCCAGATACTCAGGAGGCTGAGGCAGGAGGATCTCTTGAACCCAAGAGTTTGAGACTGCAGTGAGCTATGATGACACCACTGCACTCCCGCTGGCAACAGAGCAAGACCCTGTCAAAAAGAAAAAAGAACAAAGAAAGAAAGAGAAAGAAGAGAGAGAGGGAAAGAAAGAAAGAAGGAAGGAAGGAAGGAAGGAAGGAAGGAAGGAAGGAAGGAAGGAAGGAAGGAAGGAAGGAAGGAAGGAAAGGAAGGAAGGAAGGAAGGAAGGAAGGAAAGAAAGAAAGAAAGAAAGAAAGAAAGAAAGAAAGAAAGAAAGAAAGAAAGAAAGAAAGAAAGAAAGAAAGAAAGAAAGAAAGAAAGGAAGGAAGGAAGGAAGGGAAAGAAAGAAAGAAAAAAGAAAGAAAGGAAGAAAGAAAGGAAGGAAGGAAGGAAATGAAAGAAAAAGAAAACAAAGGAAAGAAAGAGAGAAAGAAAGGAAAAGAGAAAGGAAAGAAAAACAGGAAATGAAAGAAAATAAAATAAAAATGCTTAGATTGTAACACCTCACATGGCAGCAACAAGGACAGGCTTGGTGTCAAAACACAAGAAATAGCACAGAATCTATTATTTCTTCTCCAAAGGCCCTTTTCCAAGTTGTACTCAGCGTGGAAATTTTTGCCAATATAAACCTAAGGACAAGAAATTTCTTCCTAGAGATACAACACAGGTGAGACAGACAGGATGGGTGGGGTGGGGAAGCATCACAGAGCATGGGGCTGGTTCAGGGTTCTGGGCTGCCAAATTTACAGAGTTCTTATCTCAGCATCTACATCTGCACAGACTGATGCAGTAGCCTGTAACAGCCAGGAGAGGTAAGGCTCCTGAACACGGAGCCTGAAAGTTATGACCTTTGAGCAATTGTAGCCAGAGAGAAGCCTCCTCTGCTATTGGATTTGGAGCCTAGCAGAGGGGGTGAGCCATCTAGGACAGACTGGAAGATGACAAGGGAGTGTGGCCACAGACAATCAATAGAATGAAAGAAGACACTGTCAACGGGAAGGGATGAAACATTCCTCACAGCCCCATCCGGCTAAGGTTTCATGAGCCATTACCATGGGGGGCCTGGAAGTGAATATGGGAGACATATTATGTGTATTTGTCCTTTGTACATTCACGTGCAAGCTGATGATTTGATGAGCAGTATATAGTTTATTCTGTAGTGTGGGATTGGCCACAGGAGTATAATTTAATTAGGGCTGCTCTGCACACTGATTTGCTTAATTTGAAGCCCATTCCTCCCCTGGGCAGGGAAGTCTCTAAGCCTCTGATGGGTAAACGGGAAATTAGGTCATCTGTGGATGACACAGAATGTAGATTAGCCAGGCGCAATGATGCACACCTGTAGTCCCAGCTACTTGGGAGACTGAGGCAGAAGGATCACTTGAGCCCAGGAGTTCAAGGTCAGCCTGGGCAACATAGTGAAACCCTCTATTAAAAAAAACAAAAAAACAAAAAACAAAAACAAAAACAAAGAACATAGACATCATGAACAATAAATGCCTACCCAGTGCTTTAACTGGGCATTGCTCCAGAGCCAATATGCTGTCAGGCATGCCAGACATGTCATTGTCATTGTAGCTTCTGCATGGCTATGTATGAACAGGAGAAGTAGATTTCAAACTATGAATCATTTTCAGGATCAAGTCTGAGGTGCCAGTAATTTCATTTCTGGGCCCATTTACCCAGAGCAGAGCAGGACAGCTTGTTGTGGAGCAGGAGATCCATGCTCCATCCATAGAAGAATACCTTGGAGACAGCTGACAGTCTGTGTTTGGGAATGCTGACAACGCTGGCACAAAAGAATGCCCATTTGTATATGCATTCAAGCAGAGAAGAGTAGAAGATACTCACTAAAACTCCAGGGATACGAGGAAGAGGGTGAGGTTTATGTAAAATAGGAACCCTCAGCTAAACAAATATTGGAAATAACAAAAGGGTGGGTGGTGGGGAAAGAAATAGAATATTTTTGGTTATAGCTGCATTTTCATTTAACAGCTTATGAAATGTGGTTCAGAAAAGGGAATAGGACATGATGAAAAGGACAGCTGGTCAATAGAAAAATAGTGGGCGGATTATAAAATAATTTTTAAATTAATGTGTTAGTTTTTCTGCTGTAACAAATTACTACAAGCTTAGTGGCTTAAAACAATGTTAACTTATCTTATACTTTTGGAGGTCAGAAGTTCAAAATGTTTCTTAAAATCAAGGTGTCAAGCATTCCCTCTGAAAACTGGCACAAGACAGGGATGCCCCCTCTCACCACTCCTATTCAACATAGTGTTGGAAGTTCTGGCCAGGGCAATCAGGCAAGAGAAAGAAATAAAGGGTATTCAGTTAGGAAAAGAAGAAGTCAAATTGTCCCTGTTTGCAGATGACATGATTGTATATTTAGAAAACCCCATTGTCTCAGCCCAAAATCTCCTTAAGCTGATAAACAACTTCAGCAAAGTCTCAGGATACAAAATCAATGTGCAAAAATCACCAGCATTCTTGTACACCAGTAACAGACAAACAGAGAGCCAAATCATGAATGAACTCCCATTCACAATAGCTTCAAAGAGAACAAAATACCTAGGAATTCAACTTACAAGGGATGTAAAGGACCTCTTCAAGGAGAACTACAAATCACTGCTCAGTGAAATAAAAGAGGACACAAACAAATGGAAGAACATACCATGCTCATGGATAGGAAGAATCAATATTGTGAAAATGGCCATACTGCCCAAGGTAATTTATAGATTCAATGCCATCCCCATCAAGCTACCAATGACTTTCTTCACAGAATTGGAAAAAACTGCTTTAAATTTCATATGGAACCAAAAAAGACCCCACGTTGCCAAGACAATCCTAAGCCAAAAGAACAAAGCTGGAGGCATCACGCTACCTGACTTCAAACTATACTACAAGGCTACAGTAACCAAAACAGCATGGTACTGGTACCAAAACAGAGATATAGACCAATGGAACAGAACAGAGTCCTCAGAAATAATACCACACATCTACAGCCATCTGATCTTTGACAAACCTGAGAGAAACAAGAAATGGGGAAAGGATTCCCTATTTAATAAATGGTGCTGGGAAAATTGGCTAGCCATAAGTAGAAAGCTGAAACTGGATCCTTTCCTTACTCCTTATACGAAAATTAATTCAAGATGGATTAGAGACTTAAATGTTAGACCTAATACCATAAAAATCCTAGAGGAAAATCTAGGTAGTACCATTCAGGACATAGGCATGGGCAAAGACTTCATGTCTAAAACACCAAAAGCAACGGCAGCAAAAGCCAAAATTGACAAATGGGATCTCATTAAACTAAAGAGCTTCTGCACAGCAAAAGAAACTACCATCAGAGTGAACAGGCAACCTACAGAATGGGAGAAAAGTTTTGCAATCTACTCATCTGACAAAGGGCTAATATCCAGAACCTATAAAAAATGCAATCAACTTTACAAAAAAAAAACCCATCAAAAAGTGGGCAAAGGATATGAACAGACACTTCTCAAAAGAAGACATTCATACAGCCAACAGACACGTGAAAAAATGCTCATCATCACTCGCCATCAGAGAAATGCAAATCAAAACTACAATGAGATACTATCTCACACCAGTTAGAATGGCAATCATTAAAAAATCAGGAAACAACAGGTGTGGGAGAGGATGTGGAGAAATAGGAACACTTACACTGTTGGTGGGACTGTAAATTAGTTCAACCATTGTGGAAAACAGTGTGGTGATTCCTCAAGGATCTAGAACTAGAAATACCATTCGACCCAGCCACCCCATTACTGGGGATATACCCAAAGGATTGTAAGTCATGCTGCTATAAAGACACATGCACATGTATGTTTATTGCGGCCATATTCACAATAGCAAAGACTTGAAATCAACCCAAATGTCCATCAGTGACAGACTGGATTAAGAAAATGTGGCACATATACACCATGGAATACTATGCAGCCATAAAAAAGATGAGTTCATGTCCTTTGTAGGGACATGGATGCAGCTGGAAACCATCATTCTCAGCAAACTATCGCAAGAACAGAAAACCAAATACTGCATGTTCTCATTCATAGGTGGGAATTGAACAATGAGATCACCTGGACACAGGAAGGGGAGCATCACACACCAGGTCCTATTGTGGGGAGGGGGTGGGGGGAGGGATAGCATTAGGAGATATACCTAATGTAAATGACGAGTTAATGGGTGCAGCACACCAACATGGCACATATATACATATGTAACAAACCTGCACATTGTGCACATGTATCCTAGAACTTAAAGTATAATAAAAAAATAAAATAAAAATAAATCAAGGTGTCAGTCAGGCTGTGAATTAGTCTATTCTTGCATTGCTATAAACAAACAGCTGAGACTGGATAATTTATAAAGAAAAGAGGTTTAATTGGCTCATGGTTCTGCAGGCTGAACAGGAAGCATTGCACCAGCGTCTGCTTCTGCGGAGGCCTCAGGAACACTTACAATCATGGCAGAAGGTAAAGGAGGAGCAGGCATCTCATACGGTGAAAGTGGGAGCTAGAGAGAGAGTAGTGGGGTGGTGCCATACTTTACAACAACCAGATCTTGAGAAAACTCACTCACTATCCTGAGGATAGCACTAAACCGTGGGGGATCAGCCCCCAGTGACCCAAACACTTCCTACCAGGCCCCACCTCCAACATTGGGGACAACAATTCAACATGAGATTTTAGTGGGGGCAAGTGTCCAAATTATATCATACCACCCCTGGCCTACACCAAATCTCATGTCCTTCTCACACTGCAAAATATAATCATGCCTTCCCAACAGTCCCCCAAAGTCTTAAATCATTCCAGTATTAACTTAGAAGTCCCAAGTCCAAGTCCAAAGTCTCATCTGAAGATGAGTCCCTTCCACCTATGAGTCTGTAAAATCAAACAAATTATTTACTTCCAATATATAATGGGGGTACGGGTGTTGGAATAAACATTCCCATTCCAAAAGGGAGAAATTGGCCAAAAGAAAGGGATTACAGGCCCCATGAAAGTTTGAAACCCAGTGGTGCAGTCATTAAACCTTAAAGCTCCAAAATAATCCTTGACTCCATGCCCCACATTCAGGGAACACTGGTGCAAGGGGTGGGCAACCAAGGCCTTGGGCATTTAGCCCCTGTGGCTTTGCAGGGTTCAGTGCCTAAGGCTTCTCTTGTGGGTTGGAGCATGCCTGAAGCTTTTCCAGGCACAGAGTGCAATCTTCTGGTATATCTACCATTCTGGGGTCTGGAGGATGGTGAACCCCTTCTCACAGCTCTACCAGTCAGTGGTCCAACAGGGACTCTGTATGTGGGGTCTTAGTAGAAGTTCTCTATGAGGGCTCCACCCCTGTAGCAGGTTTCTGCCTGGGCACCCAGATTTTCTCATATACTCCCATCAAGGTGGAGGATGCCAAACCTCTTTCACTCTTGTACTCTGCACACCCACAGGCTTAATGCCACGTGGGAGCAGCCAAGGCTTACAGCTTGCACCCTCTGAAAAGGTACCTGGGCCCCTTTGAGCTATGGCTGGAAGGGGAGCAGCTGGGATGTGGGAAACAGTGTCCCAAGGTTGAGCAGGGCAGCAGGGCTCTGGGCCTGACCCAGAAACCATTATTCCCTCCTAAGCCTAGAGCCTGTGATGGGAGGGGCTGCCTCAGAGATCTCTGGAATGCCTTTGAGGCTTTTTTCACATTGTCTTGATTATCAGCACCTGGTTCTTTTTTAGATATCCAAATCTTGCTAGTAAGTGGTTGCTCAACAGCCTACTTGAATTCCTCTTCTTATAATGCTTCTTTCTCTGCCACATGGCCAGTTTGCAAATTTTTCAAACTTTTACACTCTGATTTTTAATTACACTCTCCTTTTAATTATGAATTCGAAATTCAAGTCATTTCTTTGCTCCTGCATCTGGGCATCTGTTAAAAGCAGACAGACCACATCCTAAATGCTTTGCTGCTTAGAAATTTCTTCCACCAGATACCCTAAATCATCACTTTCAAATTCAAACTGTCACAGATACCCATGGCATGAACACATTGTAGCCAAGCTCTTTGCCAAGGCATAACATGCATGACCTTTGCTTAAGTTCCTGATAAGTTCCCCATTTCCATGTGAGATCTCACCAGCCTGTCCTTCGCTGTCCATATCACTATCAGCATTTTGGTCACAACCATTTAACCAGTGTCTAAGAAGTTTCAAACTTTCCTTCATCTTCCTGTCTTCTGAGTCCTCCAAACTCCAACAACCTCTGCCCATTACTCAATTCCAAAGCCACTTCCACATTTTCAGGTATCTTTATAGCAATGCCCCACTCCTCAGTACCAATTTTCTGTATTAGTCTGTTCTTGCATTGCTATAAAGAAACACCTTAGACTGGGTAATTTTTAAAGAAAAGAGGTTTAATTGGCTCATAGTTCTACAGGATGTACAGGAAGCGTTGCACCAGCATCTGCTTCTGGGGAGGCCTCAGGGAGCTTCCAATCATGGCAGAAGGCAAAGGGGGAACAGGCAGGAGTGGAAGTGAGAGCGAGAGTGGGGAGAGAGAAGGTGCCACACTTTACAGCAACCAGATCTCAAGAGAACTCACTCACCATTGTGAGGAAAGCGCTGAGCTGTGAGGGATCTGCCCCATGACCCAAACACCTCCCACCAGGCCCCACCTCTGACATTGAGGAATACACTTCAACATGAGATTTGGGTGGGGACAAATATCCAAACCATAACAGGCTGCATTCCCTCTGGAGGCTTTAGGGGAGAATCCTTTTCCTTCCTTTTCCAGGTTTCAGAGGCTGCTCACATTACTTGGCTTATGGCCCCTTCCTCCATCTTCAAAGCAAGCAGGGTAGTATCTCCCAATAATTATCTCTCTCTCCTTTCATCATTGAATCTCCAACTTCCTCTGCCTCCCTCTTACAAGGACTCTTGTGATTACATCAGACACATCTAGATAATTCAGGATAATCACCCCATCTCAAGATCCTTAGGTTTGCTGGGTGCAGTGGTTCACACTTGTAACCCCAGCACTTTGGGAGTCTGAGGCAGGAGGATCGCTTGAGCCCAGGAGTTCAAGACCAGCCTGGGCAACATAGTGAGACCCAGTCAACAACAACAAAAAATTAATAATTAAAAAAAGGCCAGATGTGGTGGCTCACACCTATAATCCCAACACTTTGGGAGGCTAAGGCTAGAGAAGTACTTGAGCCCAGGAGTTCAAGACCTCAAGACCAGCCTAGGCAACATTGTGAGACTTTGTCTCTACAAAAAAATAAAAATAAAATAAAATAAAATTAGCTGGGTGTGGTGGCTCACACCTGCAGTCCCAGCTACTCAGGTGGCTGGGGTGGGGGAATTGTTTGAGTCTGGGAGGTAGAGAGAGCTAATCATCATGGCTCACCAGCCATGATGGCTCCATCTCACTCCAGCCTGGGTAACAGAGTAAGACTCTGTCTCAAAAAAACAAAAACAAAAATAAAACAAAACAAAAAAACCAGAAAAAAATCCTTAATTGTATCTGCTAAATTCCTTTTGCGATTTAAGGCAACATATTTACAAATTCTAGGAACATTTGGATGAAGGAGGGCGTAATTTTTGTTACCACGGCATTGTAAATGATTGTCTTTTTTTTAAGGACCTAATTTTGGAATAATTTTAGATTTACAGAGTCCAGAGATTTGTAAGTCTTTTAAAAACATTTTTTCATCTCTGACTCTAACTGTACAAATGTTTTCACATTAAAAATTATTTGAAAATCATCTGTGAAAGTACCTTGAGTTCTTTGGAAGAAAGGTGCTATTTAGTGCAAGTTGTTTGTGATACCACTGACCTACTTCAGAGGAAAATCATGCAGTTTGTTGCTAAAAGCCACCAGCCTCTTCTTTCCCAGGGAATATCCTGGAGTTGATTCCTTAGGAGGCACACCTAAGCCTCATGACCATCACTGCCCCATGCAGGCAGGTGAAGTTCCTTCTCTCCACCTATTGGGAAACACATTCTACTCCAGAAAGTCCTTCTCTGTGTCACTTCATCCCCACTTTCCTCAGTTGTTGCCTTGGGCACTTCCAGGTACTTGCCACCTGTAACTGGCCAAGCAGGTGACACCTGGGAACCTGAGTCACCTGTGCCCCAGGCCTGTGAGCCAGCCAGCTTTAGGGATGCTTCCAGGAGGCTTAGGGAACAGCAAGCTCTCTTTAGCCAGCTCCTGTCTAAGAACCTCCCTCTTCCTTTTGCTACTGGTTCTGGCTCTGAAATCAGAGCTAGCCCTATTAGTGATTTGAGGCTACTTGTTGGCATAATGCCTTCCAAACCCAGGTGTGCACTGGAATCACCTATTGTGCTTTGTCAAAAATACACATCCCATGAAATGGATCTGGATTGTCTAATTGCACAGAAAAGCAAGGAATTACTCAAAGACCAATGGGGATATGTCAAAAAGACACAAGAACCAGCTTGAAAGCTAAATCTGGGACGACTTGAGGATGAAAATAAACAGTGACAGTAATGGATTATAAAGCATTGAATAAAATAAGAATGTATAATGTCATACTGACATAACTACCTAAACAAATAAGTAAATAAACAAGCAACTGTTCTTGCTAAATAGAAGTCCACATTGGAGATTCATCTCTTAAAATAGGTCTGGAATGAGACCTGTTGAGGCAGTATTTTAGGAGGTGAATGTTTCTATTTCTATTTTATTTTCTTTTCCTTTTTCATTTATTTATTTATTTATTTATTTATTTATTTATTTAGGCAGTGTGTCTTTCTATTGCCCAGGCAGGAGTGCAGTGGCACAATCATGGCTCACTGCAGCCTCGACCTCCCAGGCTCAAGAAATCCTCCTGCCTCAACCTCCTGAGTAGCGGGGACTACACTACTGTGTCTGACTCATTGACTCATTTTTTTTTTTTTTTTTTTTTTTTTTGAGACGGAGTCTCGCTCTGTCGCCCAGGCTGGAGTGCAGTGGCGCGATCTCGGCTCACTGCAAGCTCCGCCTCCCGGGTTCACGCCATTCTCCTGCCTCAGCCTCCCGAGTAGCTGGGACTACAGGCGCCCACCACCTCACCCGGCTAGTTTTTTTTGTGTGTATTTTTTAGTAGAGACGGGGTTTCACCGGGTTAGCCAGGATGGTCTCCATCTCCTGACCTCGTGATCCGCCCGTCTTGGCCTCCCAAAGTGCTGGGATTACAGGCTTGAGCCACCGCGCCCGGTCTGTCTGACTCATTTTTAATTTTTTTTGTAGAGACAGGGTCTCACCATGTTGCCCAGGCTTGAGCTCAATCAAGCAATCCTCCCCACTTGTCCTCCCAAAGCACTGTGATTACTGGTGGGAGCCACTGCGCCTGGCCTTGATTTCTTAAAAAGCACTGATGAGCCAGTCAAGGTTCAGCCTCTCTAGGTAGAACACAGCCCAAGAAGCTGTAGAAGAAAGACCTAAACTATTTGTTGTTTCATTGATTCTTTCACTATTTATTAAAACCTAGTATACGTCAGGTGATGTACAAAACTGGGAATGGAAAAGAGTAAAAACACTTCCTGTCTTCTCAGCTTCCTGGAGGTGGCTCTGGAGGTCTCAGAGCCCAAAAGAAGAAGGAGGACTTTGCCGGGGGCATCAGAGAGAGAAGGGCATTCAAGACCAAGGGCAATGCAGATTTGTGGAAAACTCTGCATTTGAGAAAACTCTGCTCCCTTCCAGAACTCCCATACAGTGCTCAGGGTGACTGGTGCACGGGAGGGCAGAGCACAATGGTGGCTGGGGCTCTAGTTTAGATTTTATTGTGCAGGCAAAGGGTGCACTGCAGGGTTGCAGCACAGGTGAGCAGTTATAACTGCTGACTTCACATGCACCACGTGCCCCGCACTGGCCTGGCTCATTGTGCCTATTCAGCTGTGTCACCCTCACCACAGCCACACTGTATGTACAGAGAAGGAAATGGCAGAGCCAGGCGGAGGGACTTTCCACGGCGCGCTACTGGCAAGCAGGAATCCATGGGACCCCAGAGCACACGCTGTTAACTCCTCAGCTGGCCAGCAGCCTTGGCCTTACCTGGGAGCTCCTTAGAAATGCAGAATTCCAGGCCCCACCCCAGATCCAGGGACTCAAAATCTGCCTTTTAACCTGATCTCCCAGAGATTCCTACATACCAATAGTGCTGGTCGAGTAGGTCACTCTGACGGCCAGAAGGATGGCCTGAGGCGGGGCAGTGGCTGGGTATTAGCAAGACCAGGTGGAGGACTGCTGCGCTGCAGGAGAAGGGGTCGGGCCCAGCGGCCACGCGCTGCCATGTGCTGAAGCCCCCTTCTCCCTCCCTTGGGCTTCCTGTCTGCATCTCGACTGCCCGCTTCTTAGGAATGGCCCGGTGCTCCCCAGGCGACTGCACAGATCTAGCATGGTGTTGTCCATCCGCCAGCGGCCAGTGTGTGTGGGCTCAGTGCTTTACTCATGGATCATTAACTCCAGCAATGGAGCCCTGAGGTTACCACAAACACACACGTTTCTGTGGTTCCAGCGTCCTCCACGTGAACTCCGATCTTGCTTCCCACGGATCTCCTCCTTCCCTGGCCTGTTACAGCCACTTACTGATCTCAGCTCCCCCTGTTGATGCAGCCACTCCAGCAGCAGGAGTGAGCGACGCAGGTAACACCAACACGTGGCAGGCCAGTGTGGGAGCACACACAGCAGACAGGCCACTGGTTCCCTGGAGATGGTTGCAGTGTCGCTATCACTGGAACAAAGAAAAACAGTGGCTGCTGTGAATGTCCTCATCTTGCCCCCCTGCCCCACCCAAAAAAGTAGCCTGAAGTAGCAGAAACTACCATAGACCTGGAGATCTTCTGTTCTGAGGAGTTTAGTTCAACTGAGAAGGCTGGAATAGTAATTGATATCAAACGACGGGTGTAATATCTCCGAGTTCCACGATCACCGAGAAGTTACACATTGTTAAGCCAGGGTCGGATCCTAACCTCCAGACGACCGTGGGTGAGGGCTTCAATCTAAGCATGTGGCGCTGACGGTTTTTTTGCCCATCAGTTTGCCCAGGCAATTGCCATGTCTGCAATTCCTTTCCCTTGCTGGGATTTTGACTCTGAGGGTTCCAGACTGGAAGAGAAATGCACTTCCACTAAAGGCATTTCTATTGCCACAAGGGAAATCACTGCCAAGTCATTCTGATAGTCCCACAACTCAATCCTAATTAATATTAATCATAATGACTAATACTTATTGATATTCCCTCCCTAAAGATGTCCACTGCCATTAAGTTGCCCCAAAATTCCCTGGGGAAAGGGTGAGACCTGGCTCTGCTGCTTCTTCTGTGTCTTCGAGAGCAGGACTCTGAGAATCGCACTGACCAGCCCAGACCAGAAGTTAGTTCAATGAATGGACTTGTAGGGGACGTGCAGGCCCATCCGGACACGCTGGCTGGTTTCCACCCCAGGAACCCTGCACTGAAGAAAACTGAGAATATGGAGCTGGTGGAGAGCTTAGGGGTTTGGGTGGCACCAACCACCAATCCATCTGTATGCTTTCTGTTCTCACACAGATAAAGAGAAAGCCAGCCCAAGTACAATGGCTCATGTCTGTAATCCCAGCACTTTAGGAGGCTGAGGAAGGAGGATTGCTTGAACCCAGGAGTTGGAGACCAGCCTGGGCAACATAGTGAGACCTTGTCTCTACAAAAAATGAAATAGCCAGGTGTGGTGGCTAGTGTCTGTAGTCTCAGCTACTCGGGAGGATGAGGTGGGAAGATCACTTGAGCGCAGGAGGTTGAGGCTGCAGTGAGCCATGATCACACCACTGCCCTCCAGCCTGGACAACAAAGTGAGTCCCCTCATCGTTAAAAAAAAAAAAATGTTGTAAAAAGAGGGAGTCAGCAGCAGGGAGGGAAATAATCAAATCAATAAGATATCATTGCCAAACTCTCTGGGAATTAGAAAGTGGATTTAGTAATTCTGCAGAATAATGGATGGCCAGAAGCCCCAGTCCTACCAAACCGCTGAAAAGATAAGCATCTTCAGTCAGGAGAAGCAGCTGGCCATCAGGGGCAGTGCAGGGACACCAGAGGGATAGGAGTATGGGGGTTGGGCAGCTACTCTGGGCGTGGGGGTTTAGGTTCACACAGTGTAGTTGATGGGTTGGCTCTAGGGCCTGGGTGTTTCTTTCTTGTTATAGCTCCTTGTTGCTGCAAGCAGGGAAAATTTGGTCAGCCTGGAAGAGGAGGATGTGTGTCTGGTGAGCAGTGTCAGCGGCATATGTTTAGCCATGCCCTGACCCGATTCCTCTGCACCAGTGAGGGCCTCCAGCCTTGGAGTGCCTCAGACAACTCTCGAACGCCCTGCCCATGCCCATATAGGTGTTTTCCCAGAAGTCAGGACAGATAGGTAACTGGGGCCCCACCACCAGAGCAGTGTGAAGACCCTGCAGGGTCACGCTTTTCTGCCCCACTCTTTTCCATTTCCTATTGAACCCTCATCAAAGTCTAAAAAGCAGAGCAGCAATCTCCAGTGCCCCCTGCCCTTTAATTGATGCCACTGGAGTTTCACTGCCTTGGAGCCCAGGGAGCCCATCTATGACCTCTGTGGGCCGCATTTTCCTCTTCTGCAAAATGTGCTAAGTGTTAACTGGGATAATGCATTGAGGGCACTTTGCCCAGTGCCTCAGAAACATTAAAAAGCCATGCCTGGAAGCTGGGCTGCTGCAACTATTATCTCACCCCTCCACCTACTCGGGGCAGGCCAAGGGGAAGGACAGGAAAGGTGGGCAGCGACCTTCCTGGCTTCATGAAGAGCTGGGTTCAGGAACCGGAAGAAGGAGGAGCCAGGAGGCTGGGTGAAGGGAAAGGGCTTCTGGTGCTTCCCAGGTGAAGGTTCTCTTTGTCTTGGAAAAAATCATGTGGTTTGGGAGGATCTCAAAAAAAGCAGGCTCCAGAACAAGAGTGGGAGGGTCAAAGGCTGAGATGAAGCCTGCCGGGCGATTCCCTTCCAGGGGCAGGGTGGAAACAAAGCCAGGCAGGCGCTGGCAGCTAAAGCCATTCATCCAGTCCTCAGACGGCTAAAAGGAGTGTCCCTCTGCGTTCCTTGAGGTCTCATGGCAAAAAACCAGCAAATGACGACATTAAAAAAGAAACTTACTGCTTGGCAGTATTATTGGTGAGGAATTAAATTATTAGCTGAGGAATTAAAATGCTGTGCCCTGTGCACAGACTATTCTACAACAAACATAGAAACCCTGCCCTGTGTTGTAAGAATGGGCCAGGAAAAGAAAGTCTCTGCATGTCCCAGGAAACAAAGCAGGCATCAGGAGCATTCTTAGTGACCAAAGAGAACTGTGACCTGGTGGGACAGGGCCGGGGCTTTCCAACCAACCCTGGATAGAGATGGTCTTACTCTGTTTTGTGCTGCTATAACAGAATGCCACAGACTGAGTAATTTATAAAGAAAAGAAGTATTCTTAAAGTTCCGGAGGCTGGGAAGTCCAAAGTTGAGGGACCCGCATCTAGTGAGGGTCTTTCTGCTGCATCATCCCATGGAGGAAGGGCAAAGAAAGGGTGAGAGAGAGAAAGAGAGACCCAAAGTCACCTTTATAACAGCTCACTCGCGATGACACACCCACTCCTTGATAACCACATTAATCCACTCATCCCTCGTGACCTGAGCACCTGTTGAAGGTCCCACCTCTCAACACTGATGCATTGGGAATTAAGTGTCCAACATATGAACATCGGGGGACACACCCAAACCAGACCGGGGTGCTTTGCTGGGGTGCAGGTTTCTAATCGCAGACGGACAGGAGAACCTGTCTGGCCTTGACCTTTCCCAGGTCTGAATGGCCAAGCTTCATTGTGTGAGCTGTGTCTATGGCCCCTCACAGGGCTTTGGGGGAACGCAGACTCCTGCTTTGAAACCCATCCCAGACATGTTTTGCATCAGATACCAGGTTTTGGCTTGAAGAGCAAACCCTGGATGTCCTCTCTGGGTATCAGAAAGGTGGGGGCTTGTGAGTTTGGGTTGTTAATGGTGTTTCTCATTACGGGAGCAGTTCCATCGAATCTGTCCCCAGTAATCAAGCACTTATCCGCAATGCAGATCTGGACTTTGCCAACCGACTGGCATTGGAGAAGGTCCTTCAGATAACCAGCCTCCTGCCGTGGCTGGCACTGAAGTGCTCTAACAATGGGAGGGCCCGATCAGGTTCCTGATTTCAGAGAGGCCCGAAAGTGGGAGCAGGGGAGGACATTTCACTGACAGAGTTTTATGGATTAGATGTTATTTTTGTTGTTGTTTTGTTTCATTTTTATTATTATGGACTAGACACTGCACACCTGTTGTCTTTAGTCTTCAAGAGAACTCCTGAAGTGGGACGTCCCATGTTCATTTTAGAGATGAGGAAACAAAATTTCACTTTGTAAAATAAACTTGCTCGCTTCCTTAGGTCTTGCCACTAGGTCCCCATTTAAAAACCTCTAGCCTTTAACTATGTGGCCGCTGTACCAAGTGACCCCCATCAGCGACCCCTCTAGGGGTCTAAGAACAATTTGCCGTCACATGTGGGTTACTGCTGTGCCACTCTTCCAACCCTAGGAGCTTTGTGGCACTAGGGTGCTGTAGTGGGGCTGAACGGCGCCCCCCAAAAAGATATGTTCAAGTCCTAACCCCTTGTACCTGTGAATGTGACCTGATGTGGAAATAAGGTCTTTGCATATTTAATCAAGCTAAAGTTCTTGAGATGAGATCATTCTGGATTAGGGTGGATCCTAAATCCAATGACTGGTGTCCTAATAAAAGAAAGGAGAGAGAGAAATGATACACAAAGACATAAGGAGAAGGCCTCGCAAAGACAGAGGCAGAGACTGGAGGGATGCATCTCGAAGCTGAGGACCACCAAGGACCACCAGCATCCAACAGGAGCTGAAGAGAGGCTGAGAGAGATTCTGCCTCAGAGCCTGCAGAAGGAGCCAGACTGACTGATGCCTTGATTTCAGACTTCTAGACTCCAGAATGGTGAGAGTACCAATTTCTGTCATTTTAAGCCACCAAGGTTGTGGTAATTTCTTTCAGCAACCACAGGACACTGACACAGGCCTAATCTCCACAGTAGGGCTCAGAGCTATCTCTTGTATCGTGTGCCTTCGGTATGCCCAGGCATGGAGCTGGACCCACGCTAGCTTTGTCAAGTCTCTCACTTTATGAGGTGGGTGTCGTTATTATCACGCTCATTACCCAGGTAAAGAAACCAAGGTTTAGATAAGCTATCAGGTCCAAGCAGAGCTGCCTGGTGGGGTGGACTCTGACCCAGGAAGTAGGACTCCAGAACCCACATTCCCAGACAGTGACAGGGGAGGAAGCAGGGGCTGGTGGTTAAAATCCCTGCCCAAGAGAGCAGAGAATGTGGGGGCTCTGCCCTGGTCTGGAGGTCCCCATAGCCTCACAGCAGCCTTCAGCTGCACAGAACCACTGAGAGCATCCGGGGCTTCCTTCTCTGCCTGCTCCACAGTTAGCAGACCAGGGAGGTGAGTGTGGCACTTTCCCTAGGGGCACACAGCTCTGTGAGGCAGCCAGCCAAGGAGCTCAGCACCTCTAATTCTCGGTCCTATGTCCTGGAAATGCCCAGAGAGTGGGGCTTCCTCCTCTGGCCCAGCTGTGAGCATTCCAGAGTGAGAAGCCTACACAGCCTGCACCTGCTGCCTGATCCAGGACTGATTTACCTGGACAGGATTGACACAAGCAGAAGGATGCTTCAATACAACCTATGTGTCCACGATCCCTTAGAGGGATTCCCAAATCCCAGAACCTGTTTCTGGGGTGTGTGGTTTAGGGGAGGGAGGGCAGGGATGCGGGGATGGGGGTGAGTGGCAGAGACTCACCCCTGTCCAGCATCAGTCATGACTTGAATGTGAAGAACCTGCTCTCCCCATCATGGCCTGGTGCACGAGGAGGTAACGACATTGACTGCAAAACCTGCTGGATGACGTAAAGGTCTTTCCCAACAAGGAGGTCCTCGCAGACCTGCAGGTCACCTTTGAGGGCCCTGGGGCCTGTACCATGTGAAACTCCTGCTGAGGGAGGACTCCCCATCCCTCCACCCAAAGGCTTCCTTCCTCCTCAATATGGCTGCCAGCAGTAAGATCCGGAGGAACTCCACGGTTGAGCTGCGTGTCTGATGTGTGCCGCTGACCATCAGGTGCCGGCTGAGCCATCTGGAGTCTGCAGTTAACCAGGGGTCAGGCTACCTGCTCTTGGAGAACCACGTGTGGAGATCTAGGGGGCATGGCGGGCCCAGGCGCTGCAGCCTCCTCCACCAACCCTCTGGTCCCCAGGGGTCCTGGGGTGGCCGAGAATCCCATGGCCAGGGCTGCAGTGGGCTCTTCTTCCTCATCCCTCCCCTTCCCTTTTCCTCCCTTCAACTCTAAATTACTTAAATTATGGTGAGGGGTTGGAGAGGGTATGGGGGGCACTGGGATCTAGATTTGTTTTTCTAAATAAAGTTGGGGGAAAAAAAGCTTCAAAGGTCCAACACTTGGCATACCTAATTTTGTGGCAACACCTGAACTGAATTGACGTGAAGTTCTTTATAGTCTTTATCCCATGTGGTGTGAACATTTTGTTACAGTGGGTAGCTAGTCAGATGAAAAGAGGGCAGAAGAGGGCCCCGCACCCCACCAGGAAAGTCAGACACCCATCAGGTGATACTGAGGCAATTGTCTGCCTCTCTAGAATAATAATAGGTTGCAGTCAGCACCAGAGAAAGGCAGTGTCCCTGTATAGAAACACCTGAAGCTGGTGATCAGCAGCTTCCTGGTAAGATCTCAAGAGCTGGGTGAGTGGGCTCAAGCATGCACATTTAAAGGCAAAATGGTGGCATTGAACTGGTATATGACCTTCCAGGGACATTCCACCAGTAATAGGAAGACTGCCTCAGGTGAGCATGCCTACAACTCCAGTAAGCACCCTGCGCATGCTCCCCTCGTAAGAGCTAGCAGGCCATTGTGCACGCAGACAGCCCACCCAAGGAAAGAATCGGGGAGAAGGGACACCAGACCCTAGACATATGCCACCATATAAAATCCCAAGTCAAAAGGTCAGACCCCACACTTGTCCTCCAAGATGCCCACTTGGCCCTCTTCCAAGTCTACTTTACTTTCTTTTCATTCCTGCTCTAGAGCTTTTTAACAAACTTTCATTCCTGCTCTAAAACTTGCCACAGTCTCTTCTGCCTTATCCCCATCAGTCGAACTCTTTCTTCTGAGGAGGCAGAGGAAAGAGGTTGCTGCAGACCCACGCAGATTTGCTCCTGGTAACAATTTCACTGTGGAGATATGCATGTAATTAATTTCAAGGTGCTGCCCCTGACTCTGCTGGCTATTCTCCATGACATGGCATAGGCACTATAATTCTATAAGTCTAAAATCTGGAAAACTTTGAATCCTAAAACACACCTGGGCCAAGAATTTCTTGCTAGAGATTGGGGCCCTCCTTTAAGTTCTCCTGGAGGCTGATCTGCTGGCAGCACTGGGGCAGAGCCAAGCCTGCCCTCCACCCAGATATGGTCAGATGTGTGGAGGGCCGACAGCAACCCTGCTCTTACTTCCAGAGGGGCAAGGATGTGGACAGATTTCAACCTTGAGAAAAGGTTTAATTTAATTTAGGGTACCATTGAGGTAGTAAAGTGAATTTTTCAAGTCAGAGAGGCCTGGGTGCAAATCCAAGTTTTGTTTGTTTGTTTGTTTGTTTATTGATGGAGTCTTGCTCAACTGCCCAGGCTGGAGCGCAGTGGGGCAATCTCAGCTCACTGCAACCACCATCTCCCAGGTTCAGGAAATTATCTCGTCTCAGCCTCCCGAATAGCTGGGATTACAGGCACCTGCCATCATGCCCAGCTAATTTTTGTATTTCAGTAGAGACAGGGTCTTACCATGTTGGCCAGGCTGGGCTTGAACTCCTGACCTCAGGTGATCTGCCCTCCTTGGCCTTCCAAAGTTCTAGGATTACAGGCGTGAGCCACCGTGCCTGGTCAAATCCAAGTTTTAAAAGTGAGTGACCTAAACATCTGTGAGACATCTGTAAAATGGAGACAATCACACTGCACAGGGTCATATGAGTGTGAGTATTGAATGAGCAGGTACCAGGCCAAGCACAGTAACTTAATACACAGAATTGCCCTTTTTCCCCACTCTTTAATGAAAACCCTCCCTCAAAGCTGGCCAAATTGCAAATTCTCCGGAAGAAAATAGCATTCTTTCCAATTCTTAGCAACAGATATCTGGTACCTGGAACTAAGATTTTTCTGAGAGTGATACAGTCATGCTGTCAATTTGCCCAGCGCCTCCCAGAGAGTCACCAAGGACCCAAAGTGCTCTGCCAGCCTCAGCAAGCACGGCGGCTGGGTGTTCACCACAGCACATCTGGGGACAGAGACACAGGGCAGTGAAGGCCACCATAGGGCTCCCACCTTACTGCTGTCATTAGATATTAAAGGATGTGTTGGTTTTTGAATGTCATATTTGAGTCCCCAGGGGCCTCTGGAGGAAGTACTATCCTAGCACATCAGGCAGGGAGTGTGACATTAAAAGACCCTGGGATGGGCAGGGTGGCACTTCACAGAGACCACTCTCCTGGCACAGAGAGGGCCTAGGGGCTGATGCTGGTGGGGGCAAAAGCAATGTGGAACACACTGTCTTTTATTAAGCCAGGCTCCTCTCATTTTATTTGAAATTGTAGGGTCTTTTCCTTGATTCATATGATTGTCATTAAACCAGTGACCCTGTGTAGTCAATCAATAAAAAGCATGTGGAGACTTTAATTGTGCACGCCCTGGTGGGAGGTCCAGGGCATGCGTGCCACACAACCCCCGCCCTGGGCTCCTGCCACCTGCCCTTGACAGGATGCCTGCACTTCCTGTGGGATTTGTGAATCTGACCTTGAGGACAGATAGGGAGGGGCTGGCCAGTTGGTCTGGGGAAGGGAGGTTATATTTATATATATTTTTTACAGGTTGAGCGACCCAAATTCAAAAATCCAAAATCTGAAATGTTCCAAAATCTGAAACTTTTTGAGAATCAACATGATGTTCAAAGAAAATGCTCATTGAAACATTTTGGATTTTGGATTTTTGGATTTAGGATGCTCAAGCTGTATCAGGCAAAAATTCCAAAATTTAAAAAATAAAGAAATCCAAAACACTTCTGGCCCCAAGTATTTCAGATAGGGGATACTCCACCTGCATTTTATTCTGAGGGATATGTGCTGCCTATCTCAATGTAATTCTTGAACCAGGGCAAACTGTTCTTATCCTCTTGGTTTCAAATGGGAGAAGTAAGGCTTCCTGAAACTTAACACTGCAGCCAAATCACAGACTGGTCAGATTTGGCTGATGATGGAAGAAAAAAGAACATTTTTACTGAGCAACAGGGCTGAGTTTCCACCTTTTGTTCTGTCCTTCACTCCTGAGGGTAACAGGAGGCACATTTGGAGGCACACATACTCAGGCACACATACTCCTGAGGGTAACATCTGGAGGCACCTGCTGCCCTGGGGGTGTGTTAGAATCTCCTGGGGAGAAAAAGAATGAGAGGGAGAGGGTTGTGTATGTTGGGAGAAAACCCTACTTATAATAAGAATTTCTTTCTTTTTTTTTTTTTGCTTTGTTTTGTTTTGGTTTTGTTTTTGTTTTTTTGAGATAGAGTCTCATTCTGTTACCCAGGCTGGAGTGCAGTGGCATGATCTTGGCTCACTGCAACCTCCGCCTCCCAGGTTCAAGCGATTCTTTACTGCCTCAGCGTCCTGAGTAGCTGGGATTACAGGCGTCTGCCACCAGGCCAGGCTAATTTTTGTATTTTTAGTAGAGAAAGGGTTTCATTATGTTGGCCAGGCCAGTCTCAAACTCCTGACTCAGGTGATCCAACCGCTCTGGCCTCCCAGAGTGCTAGGATTACAAGCATGAGCCACCGCACCTGGCCAATAATTAGAATTTCTAAATAATCTTCTGTCCCCCTGAGAATGATCAGGCAATGGACCCATTCATTCACTAATTCCTTCACTCTGTCATTCATTTGGCAACTTCTCTTAGGCCCACAGTACATCCCCAGCTCTTCTGTGCTTCCATAGCTTTGAACAGGCTGCCTGGAAGGGCACTTGTTCAACCTCTAAAACCCAGAATCAACTGTCTCCTCCTCTGTCAAATGTTTTCTGCTTCTTCCCTGTGTCTCTCACCTCTGAAATCTCCTGAATACCGCAAGACTATTATGTTGATTATTCTGAATCTAAGGCTATTCATTTTCCTGTCTTTGTTGACCTTTAGCTGTAAACTCTGTAAGGGAATGGACCACTGTGTTTCTTATTGGTCTTCATATGCCTGGTCACTAACCAGAGGCTGGCATATTAAAGGTACTCAATAAAAGTGTGTTGAGTGACTGAGTGAAGGACTTTCTCACAGTGGACAGTTTCTCAAGTGTGATAAAATTGGCATGTGTGTGGGTCAGGAAGGCAGGACTGCTGAGTGGCCTCACTCCAGGGATGGTCTTAACCATGAGGTGCTGTTGAACTCATGGTGTGGTGGACACTGTGGTGCCTTCCCAAAATCCCCTCAACCCCTTCTCAACCCCTCCCACAGGTTCCCTGTGCTCTACCCCAGCTTTGCTCCTGATGGCTGGTCCTTATAAACCTCCACAGAGGACTGCCCCCGGGCTGCCAGAGCTGATAGGGCAGCAGGTTCCACAGGCTGACAGGGCCTGGGAGTTTAGTCCCCTCCAGGGTGACTGCCAACACCCAACTGGTGTGGGAGTGTGAACACGGGCTCCCTTGCCTCAAGGACAAATTCTGAGAGGCAGCGCCTGCTCTGGAGCTTCCTGTGGGGTCACTCTAGAGCTGGGGCTTTTCCTGAAATAGTGCCCTTGCTTGGCTTCCTCCCCTGTCTCTGTCTTGCTTCCCCTTCTCTCAGTGCCCCCTGCACCACCCGCCATGACTCCCTTAACAAAGCATTTGCACAAGAATCCTTGACTGAAGGTCTACTTGGCAAGGAGGGGGTTTCTGTGCCTCATCTTTCTCATTTGTGAAATAGAGATTCAGAGTATCTGTCCTCATCATGAGGATTAAATAGAGTACCCCCTGGAAATACCAACACAGAATATGACTCTCGGGCAGCATTTTAGTAACAGAACGTTCGTAATAGAACTTTCCAATTATAGTTAGCACACTGGGCCCCCACAAATAAAGACTGTATTTTCCAGGTCCCACCCATAGCAGTGGGTTGATGTAGCAGTGTGGGTAATTCTGGCCAGGTGCCTTGGAGCAGAAGTCATGAGTGTAACTTGCAGGTGATTGCCTTTGAAGGTAAGGGGGTGCTCTGCATTCTCCTCTGCCCCTTCCTGCTGGCTGGAGTGTGGGTTCGAGGGTGGGAATTGGTACAGCCATCCTTGACAACCAGGTAGAAGTTGCATGTTGAGCAAAGTGGAGCAAAAGGATCTGGGGCACTGCACACCACGAAATCACCCTCCCAGCCCTAGAACTCCTACCCATTGGGCATGTAAGAGAAAATTCAAGTTTATTCAAAACAAGTATTGGGATGGCAATCTCTTTGTAATAGCAGCCAAACCTGTGTCTTAACATCTTCAGACTCCAAGCAGAAGGTAATTGCAGGAGAGAAGTCAGAAGGATCATCTCTTGAGACAGGACCAACAAGCAGGGAATCCCGTCTCAGTGCGTGCTTGATTTCTCTATCTTCCTTTACTTGGTCTCTGTCTCTATTTTTGAATGGAAATGGGATAAGAATAGGAGAATGTAGGAAAGGACAGTAAGAAGTGACAACTCTAAGGAGAAGGTAATTTTAACTTCTCACTTCAGCCTAGTGGAGTTAAAATGAAAGTGAGCAGTAAAAGAGAAGACCTTGCCCCAAATCAAAATTGTTCAGAAGGCTTAATTTTAATTTTTTTTTTTTGAGACAGAGTCTCACTGTGTTGCCTACGCTGGAGTGCAGTGGTGCAATCTCAGTTCACTGCAACCTCCATCTGCCAGGTTGAAGCTATTCTCCTGCCTCAGTCTCCCAAGTAGCTGGGATTACAGGCACGCGCCACCACACCCAGCTAATTTTTGGTCTCAAACTCCTGACCTCAGGTGAACGGCCTACCTCGGCCTCCCAAAGTGCTGAGATTACAGGCATGAGCCACCGCGGCCCAGCCAGGCTTAATTTTTAGAATGTGCTAAATTGCCCTTTCACTCATTTCCAAAGTTCATCAACAGCGAGGCAATGAATCTGCCACAATCCTCCCACAGTGCTTCCCTCTGATGAACTGGCTACGGGACACATTCTTGCCTATGCTGCAACGCAACACTTTGTAATTTTGTACAAAAGTCATCCAGGGATTGTTGCAATTTTCCCAAAGGTGAAAGCAGACTCAGAAGAGATTAGGTTGATTTTGTTAGTGTGACACAAGTACTTGGTGCCTCCTTCATGGTGCTTACTCGGTCACTGCTACTGCCCAGGGACAAGTTAGCATCCTTGGAGTGAGGCATAGAATATGGAGATTCTTATGTATAAGGGCCTGAGGGAGAAGCAAGAAGGCACTAAGAAAAGGAAGAAAGTTGATTCTCAGGCTCAGTCCTATCCTTCAGGGCTGGTTTTCTCAACCTTGGCACTACTGACATTTTGGTCTGGATAATTCTTTCTTGTGGGAGGCTGTTTTGTACATTGTAAGATGTTTAGCAGCATCCCTGGCATCCCCCCACTAAATGCCAGTAGTACTACCATCCCCAGCCCCGAGTCATGAAAAACAAAAATGTCTACAGATACTACCAAATGTCCCTGGAGGCTGTGTGCAAAATCGCCCCTTGTTAAGAACCACTGTTCTAGGGTCTAGCTCTAGGGAGACAAGCAGTGGAAGCAGCACCTGAAGATCTTTTTTATTATTGTTTTGGGGGTACCTTTTCCCCTAAAAACATCGGCAAACACTAGCCTTGGGGAACACACAATCTGTTTTGGGTTCAACTGATGGAGGGAAGCTCAAAGGAAGGAAAATCTCTGTTCTTTAACAGAAACCCAAAGACTATAGCATCACCAGAGGACCACTTGGAGGGCTGCAAGCAAGGGCAGCGGACATTCTGAGGGAGGAGAGGAAAAGAGGACAAGAACCGACGCTCAGCAGTGCCTGATTTGAGTCAATAATGGGTGTCTTCGTCTTCTTTGCTAGTGATTGACTGATGGATGAGCATGTGACCCAATTCTGGTCAATGGGATGTAATTGGAGAACTCTCCTAGGGGACCTTGGGAAAAATTTTCTTCCTAGATAATGGAGAAATAGCTGGGGCAAAAGCTCCCACTCTGCTCTCCTCTTCCCTTCCCATCCTATGCCAACATGGAATGCTTGGAACTCCAGCAGTTATTTTGCAACCATGAGGCAACAACCAAAGGTCAAAGCCTATTGAAATATGGGAAGAGCCTGGGTTCTTGATGACATGACTGAGCTACTGAGCCAACTTTGGGACGATCTACCCTTAGACTTCCTATTAAGTAAGAAGTTCCTATGTTTTAAGCCGGGGTTAACTGCGTTTTTCTGTCATTTGCAATCAAAGACATTACTAACCAATGGAAATGTTTTCAACTGCAACTAACAGTAATACTTAACTAAAAGAAACTTCTAAAGGGAGTGGATATTTTTCTCACCTAACAGGAAGTCTTGAAGTAGGTGATTCCAGTGTTGGTTGGTGGTTGTGCAGTATCAGGGCTCTGGGTTGACTTATATGTGATTCTGCCAGTGTTTTCCTCACGGAAACAATATTGCTGTCACAGCTCCAAATGTCAGGTATTCACTCAAACCATATTCAAGGCAGGAAGAAAGAGGCAAGTTCTCTTTGTCTATCCCTCTCCTTTTATCAAGAGACCAAAAAAAATGTTCCCTCAAGCTCCTAGTAAACTATTTCAGGTTCTCATTGGCCAAAACCAGACTACATGTGAAGACAGTCTGGGAGAGTGAGTTCTTGGCATTTTAAGTCTCTGTCATGAGAGGTGGGCTCTACCAGACAAAGGCTGTTGGGAACGCAGATAACAGTTCCTGCCACAAAATAATTGTTCATACCACATTCCCCATTATCAGAAAATTAGATTTCCCTATTGAGGCTCCCATCCCACTCCATCCCTAGTTGTCTAGAAAGCCCAGGGACCCTTAGACCACCTTTAGTAGGTTGGCCCAGCCTTCACATGCCACTAGGAGAGAGAACTAGAGTTGATCAGTTCAGTTCTGTGCTCATCCCCCGGCACATGATGTAACTGCTGAAGAATGGTTCCCTGATGACAGTGTTGTTCATCCCCTGATGAGATGACCCTTTGCTGGCTGGGAAGCCTGTCCTGGGTGCAGTTCTAGGGAAGACAATCATGTACCCTTAGCACTAAGCCAACCATGAGGCCCCAGTCTCTGCTCCCAAAATGCCAGCTTCCAAGGATCAGCTTCTTCTCAGGGCTCAATCTGGTCCTGGGAGCTCTGATAAGAGACCTGGCGTCACTGGCCAGGTGAGCTCTCTCTTCCTCCTGGACAGCTGCACCTGCAAGGGGAGGTCATATGCCGTGACTTCCAGGAACCCCCAAAACACCCTTTCCAGAGGCCACTACTCATAGCATTTGCTCTACTATGACATGGCCTATAACCTACTTTGCTGAAGAAAAGAAACTAATAAAACAAGTTTAATCCCCAGCAGGGCCTTCCCTCTAATACTATGCCCTGGTGCATAAACACATATGCTTCCAGAGTTTAATCCTGGTGAATAGCAGCCCCTCTGGTAAAGCATCTGCGATATCAGATGACAGCCCCTGGTAGATTTCTGTGTAAGTCTGTCCCGCATCTTCCTGTGTCATTCTCTTTTTTGTCCTGCGATTGAGAACAGCACAGCCTTCCAATCCAAGACTGGTCCTTATGAAAAATGAAGCACCAAGCGAGATCTCACTCCCCTGTTGGGGCATTTGGAAGCTTGTGTTTGTTTGCAGAAATTGCTGCCTGATAGCTTTTTCACTGGCAACAGGGAGCATTTTGGCATCATATATAATCCTGGATTACTGACTTGATTAATATTTCATGGAGTCTATTAGTCATTTACATTTATAGAAACATGAGTCATGAAAAATTAAAGTTTTAATTGCTTTGAGTTTCTTTCCTTTTGCTTTCTTTCCTCCCCCTCCCTCATCTTCTTTGTGGTTTGAGAATTTTTCTCTTAGCTGAGCTGTCTTTCAAGTCTTGGGACCAGAGTTGCTCAAAAATATCAGGAAATTTGGAGATTCAGTTTGAGGACAGATTGTATGCAGCCAAACAATAAGACAATGTCAGGAGGAGTATAAAATAATAAATAGTATTCTTCAGCTCAAGGGCAAGGCCCCAGAAAAAGGAAATGATCCGATGTATCACTTTTCTTTTTCAGCAAAGGCAACCTTTTTTTTTTTTTTTTTTCTAACCAGGAAACAAGATTTAATCCGTAACTACAGAATTTCAGACATGAGCACACCCCAACATTATAGATCATGAAAAATGACACACAGGGATAGCCTGCTCCTGTGCGTTGGTTTCTGTTGGTGGCAGTTGTCTTGTTTTCTTTTGTTTTAGTTTTGCACTGATTAGGCATTTCAGAGGTGTCTTAAGCCACAGACAGCCAATATGCAAGAGCCGGAACAGCAGCTGGACAGATTAGCCCACCTCTGAGAGTCTCCTGGGGAACTAACCTTTGTAGTTGGACTTCTATGGACAACAAATTCAGGCTCACTCAGTGTTTCAGTGTTGCCACTCTTTTTTTTTTTTTTTTTTTTTTTTTGAGATAGAGTCTCACTGTGTCACTCAGGCTGGAGTGCAGTGGCGCAATCTCAGCATCTCAGCTCACTGCAACCTTCAGCTCCTACGTTCGAGCAATTCTCATGCCTTGGCTTCACGAGTAGCTAGAATTACAGGCACACACCACCATGCACGGCTATTTTTTGTATTTTTAGTAGAGACAGGGTCTCACCATGTTGGCCAGGCTGGTCTCGAACTCCTGACCTCAAGTGACCTGCCCGCCTCAGCCTCCCAAAGTGCTTGGATTACAGGTGTGAGCCCCTGTCCCTGGCCCCCAATGTTGCCACTCTTTTGATAAATAAATGTATAGTCTTTGGTGTTCTGTACCTCTGTCCTATAACTGCTCCTCTTTATTGGGGCAAGGGGATTTACTTGTATTTGACTTGGTGATTTCAAATAAATGCTTGACTTCAGATTCTTGAATCAGTCTCTCTCAGGGTGCCATGTCAGGTGAGGTTGGCAATTGTGAGGATTTGCAAAGTGGAGCATTTGGTTCCAGTTTCAGAAGACATCAAGTGGGTAGGAGATGGGCTGCTGGGGTTAAGGGAAGAGGAGGCATATTTCGCTCTTGTGGAAAGGCCTAGAAACCAACCTGGAAGGGTAAGTAATGCAGAAGGCAAAGGACAGTGAGGCAGAAGGCATGTGCTTGTGTGGCAGGCAGATGTATGAAAAGTGATCTTCTATCCAGAGTATTAGAACAGCTTTCTCAGGGAACTCTATGAATCTCCCATTTAATTGCTAATTAGACAAAAGTATAGCATTTTCCAAAGCCTATTTGATTTATAATTATGATAGAATATATTTTTAGATGAAAATAATTGTTTTACATCACTTCAATTTAAACCATTTAACCATGAAACTTACTTAATTGAAAAATGAACAAGTCATCTAACCTCTAAATGAAGCACAAGTATTGTCAACCAAATTTACAGCAATAGGAAATACTTGCAACTGTGTGTTATGTAAGATTTGCTATGTGTTGTCACAGATTTATGATAACAGCGACTCAATACTGTGAAAGTTTCTGAGAGGATAGTATAGATATGTAGAATACGTGAACCACATATTTTGTCTCAAGGATTAATTTCTTTTTAAGCCCCATCAGATTTGCATGAATGTGCTTATATTAAACAGTTTTTCATGTTGTTAATTCTCAGTAGTCCACAAAACTAAAAACTGTAGGTCACACCTATTACAGATAGTTTATTTTAGCATGTCACCTATACTGTTACTTAATAATTCCTTGACTATATTTTCATAATATAGTACAGTATTTAACAAAGAGGTGAAAGTACACCTCTAGAACGTTAGCATTTCACTTCTTGGCTAGTTCAAATGATTTCATTGTCTGAATTCTTCGAGATATATAAAGCAAGGTTGTCCTTTCAATGAGCTACTGGCAGGAACTTCCTGGAACTGTGAAACGAGCAGAGCAAAATCATTCATTGTGAAAATGAAGGAAGCAAGTATGTAGAAAACACACTCTAGATTTTTAAGGAACTGAATTTTGTTACTATGATGCAGAAGAGGATCTGAAACATGTATTACTATTTTTTTAAGGAACATTGCCAGAGATGGTATGTCTGGTCTTTGGTGTATAATGGTGAGTTCTAGCTGCTAGCTACTTCATAGTCATAAAAGATCTCATGCCAGTGAATGAGACGGTCATATCACTTGTTGGGATTCTCTGTTTTCTGCAAATAAAGGCAGTCTTCCTTACACAGTTGCTAGGTCCCAGTTATTACAATGGCTTAGGAGAGTTATCAAAAAAAAAAAAAAAAAAATTAAGGAACACAAAGATAGTCCTTGCAAAAGAGAATCAAGAAAGCTATTGCCTTCCAGGCACTTGGCTGTTCTGAGGACAGAGCCCTGTGTAATGCTAAGTGTGCATGAGTCTGTCAGCAGCGAGGGAAGGTGTCCCACACCACGATAACTCAGAGACAGTGACTCTAGTAGGGCCATTCATGAAAACATACAGACATACTACTTTATTAGAAAATAAAGCCCCCAAATCCAGAATAATAAAACACAAAAACAAAGAATCAACAGGAACAACAAAAACTGGCCATAGCAGCAAGCTTCAATAGATGCCCCAAAGCAAAGCAAAGCAAAGCCATTGATATGGCCCCCTTACCTCCTCTGTCTCCTTCTCTATTAATGCTCACAGCATGTGAAGCAGCTTGGGTTGGAAAGAGGACCCATGAAATCTGTTTCCTCTCTTCTGGTGAATTTTCCGCCCTGATGGGATTCCCAGGACAGCACTTCCAGTGCTTAAAATGAGTGCAAGCAATTTGGAAGTATAACTCCATCTCTACTATTTTTGAAAAACAATTTTTTGGTGGTGGGAGGGGTTGTTTTTATTTCTGAGACAGAGTTTTGCTCTGTCACTCAAGCTGGAGTGCAGTGGTGCTATCTCGGCTCACTGCAACCTCCGCCTCCTGGGTTCAAGTGATTCTCCTCCTCAGCCTCCCGCGTTGCTGGGATTATAGTGGCATGCCACCATGCCCAACTAACTTTTGTATTTTTAGTAGAAATGGGATTTTACCATCTTGCCTAGGCTGGTCTTGAACTGCTGACCTCAGGTTATCTGCCCACCTCAACCTCCCAAAGTGTTGGAATTACAGGCGTGAGCCACCATGCCCGGTGGAAAACCCATGTAACAAGAATTAAGTTTAGAAGCACACAAACACACGTCTGCACCCAAACACACACACAGAAGACAAAATTGAACTAGAATAACTAGTCAGGCTGTAAGTGTTTGTTAGCAGACTGAAAGAAAAAATATGAAGAAGAAAAAATGATTTTAATAGAGTTAAGAAATTTCCTTATTATTTTGATTTCCAATGTATGGACTCATGAAAGTGGTCAAACTTCCACAATATTGCTGACATTTATACGAGAATTTTCAGGAGTTCTTTTACTTCAGTATAAACGTTGGCACTGTCAGGTTGTTCACTTGGAAGATCATGAAATGTCGTAGGAACACGCAGAGATTTGCTCAGAAAAACAATTACAGTGTATCTGTAGCACAAACAGAAAGATGACCATGGCATCTGCCAAAAAGGAATAAATAAATATATATATATATATATATCAATGGAAAGGCAAATTGCTTTCCACAAAAACCTTTGTACAGTGTGTCTCTGTGGCTTCCAAAATGTAAGGCCCCAAAGAAACAAACAAAGACAGTTTCTGCACAGGGACTAAAGAATGGTTTGCTGTAGTGAGTGAGGGAAGGGACTTGTCAAGTGAAAGTGCCACGCTTTGCAGTCATGCTTAGCTGACTCAGAGTCACAGCAAGATGAAGAACCCCTGAACAATGTTGACCTTCCAGTGGGAGAAAAATCAGAGCTCAGCTCAGCTTGAGAGGTGAAGCCCACTGGGCTTCTGGTTCAGGTGGGTACTTGGAGAACTTTTCTGTCTAGCTAAAGGATTGTAAATGCACCAATCAGCACTCTGTGTCTAGCTAAAGGTTTGTAAACACACCAATCAGCACTCTGTGAAAACAGACCAGTCAGCACTCTGTAAAATGGACCAATTAGCAGGATGTGGGTGGGACCAAATAAAGGAATAAAAGCAGGCTACCCCAGCTTACAGCACAGCCACTGGGCCCTCTTCCACGCTGTGAGTGGTTTGTTCTTCCACTCTTTGCAATAAATTTTGCCGCTGCTCACTCTTTGATTCAGCACTACCTTTATGAGCTATAATACTCACAGTGAAGGTCTGCAGCTTCACTCCTGAAGCCAGCAAGACCACGAACCCGCTGGGAGGAATGAACAACTCCAGACGTGTGGCCTTTATGAGCGGTAATACTCACCGCATAGGTCTCCAGCTTCACTTCTGAAGTCAGTAAGACCACGAACCTACCAGAAGGAGGAATCTCGGGACACATCTGAACATCTGAAGGAACAAACTCCGGACACACCATCTTTAAGAACTGTTAACATTCACGGCGAGGGCCCGCGACTTCATTCTTGAAGTCAGAGAGACCAAGAACCCACTGGAAGGAACCAATTCCCAACACAAGCTCAGCTCAGCAGCTGCCCCAAAGGCACGGCCCTAAGAAGCCCCTTCCCCAGGCTATCCATCAGCGTCAGCCACGCCCACCTCAGGCCAGTCCACTTCCACCTCAGGGAATCTAGGGGCCTTAGTCTGTTTCAGCTGCCTTAACAAAGCACTAAAGCTGGGGCTTCACACATCGTCTCCCAGTTATGGAGACTAAAAGTCAGAGATCAATGTGTGGACAGAATTTTTTCTCTTGAAATTTGTCTCCCGGGCTTGCAGACGGCTCTTTTCTCCCTGTGATCTTGCATGTTCACCCCCTGCACGTGTCTGTATCCTAATTTTCTCTTCTTATCAGGATGTCAGAAGTGTTTGAACCAGAGCAATTTCATCTTGCACAGGGGCTGGGTAAAATAAGGCTGAGATCTGCTGGGATACATTCCCAGGAGTTTGAACATTCTAAGTCACAGGGTGAGACAGGAGGTCGGGGCAAGATACGGGCCATAAAGACCTTGCTGATAAAACAGGTTGTGGTAAAGAAGCTGGCCAAAACCCACCAAAACCAAGATGGCAATGAAAGTGATCTCTGGCCATCCTCATTGCTCATTATACGCTAATTAGGATGCATTAGCATGCTAAAAGACACTCCACCAGTGCCAGTACCGTTTACAGGTGCCATGGCAATGTCAGGAAGTTACCCTATATGGTCTAAAAAGGGGAGGAACCCTCAGTTCTGGGAATTACCCACCCCTTTTCCCAAAAACCTCATGAATAATCCACCCCTTGTTTAGTATATAATCAAGAAATAACTATAAATATAGTCAACCAGTGGTCCTCAGGGCTGCTCTGCCTATGGAGTAGTCATTCTTTTATTCCCTTACTTTCTTCATAAACTTGCTTTCACTTTATGGACTTACCCAGAATTCTTTCTTACGCAAGATTCAAGAACCCTCTCTTAGGGTCAAGATCAGGACCCCTTTCCGGTAACAAGAACAGCTATCTTAACAGACTAGGGCCCACCCTAATGACCTCATTTTAACTTATTTCCTCTTTAAAGACTACCTCCAAATAGTCGCATGCTGAGGTCATATGAGTTTGGGAGGACACCATTAGCCCATCACACTGGGGTAGCAGACTTTTCTATCCCTTCCTACTGTTGTTTTCAACCATTGTTTTTAAAGCTATCTATATCATACTTGAAATTCAAATGCTATTCAGCATTCCGTCCCTGACCCGTCCCTGCTATTGCCTCTCCCCTCAAGACGAAAACAAGTTCAACTCTTTTCATTCTGGGGTTTACCTCCTGTTCAGAAAACATGTTCCATGTTTTTTCACTTTAGTGTAGCGTCTACTGACTTTGTACTCTACAAAACAAGGATTTAATTCTCTTATATTCTCCTCACTCACTTTTACTCTTCCCCAGTCTGTAAAGTTATAGCACAATTTTAAAGCTTAAATCAAGATTCAGCATGTGTACTATATGATTGCAAACATTCTTCACAACTGGGCCTAGTAGAACAATAGAGTCATTTCTTGTACTTAGATTTTTTTTTTCCTCGAGTTAATCAGTGTCGTTTCGCTTTTTAAATAGATGTTGATTGCCGGTGTCCATCCTGGAACCCTGCTTCCTGCTCCATCCACTGGGGTCGCTTTCCCGCCCGCTGCATGGGAAATCCTGGAGGAAGGAAGAGCGAGGGCGAGAGTGTGGCAAACGTTGACACACGAAGTTCCGTGCATGTGTGGGTTTGGAGTTATCCCTCTTATCTAACTATTTTTTAAGTTATTGATTAGCTAATGAGCCATGGCTCATGATTCCTTAAATCTCCGATTCTTTTTGTTGTTGTTGTTGTTTATCTTTATTTCTCCAATTATTTAGCCTAGAGCAGAGTTACGTAGACTTTTTCTGTGAAGTTCCACATAGAGTCTTTTATATTTCCTGAGCCCGCAGTCTCTATTGTAACAACTTAACTGTGCTGTTATGGTGTCAAAACAACGTATGCCAATGATGAGCGTATTTGTGTTCCAATACAACTTGATTTACAAAAAAATAGCTGTGGGCGAGATTTGGCCAGTATGCCATAATCTGCTGATCCCTGGCCCATAAAAGAGTGCTTTTTAATTTTTCTATTGAAATGATTCCATTGGTAGAGAAAAGTGGGTTTGTGTCCACAGGGTCTCTGGCGGGTTACGTGGGGAAGCTTACTGCAAGCATAAGATAGCTTTGAAATCTCACATATCCACAAATTTAGACAAAGTTTGACAAAGTTGGGTTGTTCTTCATTACTCAGTGTTCTGCTGATTAAGGAGGGTAGAGAGGGTAAAAGTTAGACAATTCAAATGAGGTTGGGGGTCTCTGGGAAGCTTTTTACCCAGGACTCCTCTTCTTGTTTAGCTAGAGTACTTGGCTTAGCCATCCAGCAAATCAGAGGTCTTATTTTCAAGTTGCCATGGAATCTATGGCTGGAAGGAGACAAACACGGTAATCTATTTACTGATTTTCTTGCCACTGTTCCCTGTTTAGATTTTTCTTTGAGACAATGACATCCTAAAGGGTACAACAACAATGAGGTTTAGACTGAACAAAGCCCTGTGGACCCACAGCAAAGCCCCACCCTTCAGAAAGATGATGCCCCTGCACTCTGGCCACCGTGAGGGCAACACGGAAATGGTCACAAGTAGAAAAAAATGTGTTTACAGCAGTGCGTTCTGTAGTCCTATGACAGAAAGAAAACAGTGGGCCCAGATGGAGGAGAAAGGGCTGCCTCATCCCTGCACAGCCTTTGGCGTTGTTTCATTTTATCCTAAGACTCATCTCATCTCAATTCAGCAGGCTGGGTTTGAGGCTGTGTTGTAACTAGGACTCTTTTACTTCCAAACACAACAAGAGCTACTTAAACTCATAGGAATGAGCCATAATTTTTCAAATGACAAAAATCGAATGTCTTCCCTGAAAGAGAGAGCCGCAGCAACAGCCAGCTTCGCTGGAAGGAATTGACTGGAGTGTTTTCTTCATTCTGAATCCACTTTCCCTGCCTGTCCCCAGCAGATGTGGGCCAGCCTTATGGAAGGACTCAGTCTAGGTTAGTGGGATTCTAAGAAGCAAGGACAAGCTGATTGCCATCCCATCGTCTTGTAAGGCAGCTGGCTTGGAAAATTCAGTCCCAAAAGGCAGCTGTGACACAGCTGTGGGGTCCTCATCATCACTTCACCAGCCTCTGTAATCACAGGCTCAGAATTAGAGCAAAAGGGACAATCAGTGTGATGAGAGAGGGAGAAGAGGACCTGTGACCCAGCCACCAAGAGTCCTTTGCTTCCCCCAGTTTGCCCTCCAGATGGACTCAACAATCCAGGGCAAAACACCCTCTTTCTGGGTTTCCGGGACCTGTGGGAAGGAATATGGGTGGCTTCCACAGCACGGGGTCTGACTTTAAACCAATTTCATCTGAATCCCAAAGGATGAAGCCTGTCTTCTGACATCAGGAAAGCGACGATTATTCCAGCCTAGGCTTACTAATCTGCCCGTTGAGAGATGTATTGGAATGAACTTCTCCAATTACTATCTTCCACAAAGGAAGGCAGCTAAGATTTGAGGCCAGTTTCCTTGAAAGTGCCATTGTTACCCCTCTGCCCTGCTGGGACATAAGGTAGCAGGAGGAGGCATTACATGCAGATGGGTGCAGCATCCACAGAGCAAGCTGAGTGAGCCTCATGGTTTTAGGGCTCTGGATGCAGCTGTGGGGACCACTCTAACAACTGTGTCCTCCACATAAGTTCCCTGGAAAAAGGTGCAGGGTGTAGGCTGCACCACAAGCAGGCAGACACATTTTTGTTATAGAGCCAAATGGATGTAACATTTTAATTTTACAGGGCTACTTTGCAGTTCATGAAATAAAACCTGTGCACAGACATTATCTTCCGAACAATCTTTTTTTGAAATTTTTAAAATTTTTATAAATTGTTGTGGGTATATAGTAGGTGTATATGTTTATGGGGTACAGAGATGTTTTGATACAGGCATGAAATGTGAAATAAGCACATCATGGAGAATGGGGTATCCATCCCCTCAAGCATTTATCCTTTAAGTCACAAATAATTGAATTACATTATTAAAGTTATTTAAAAATATATAGTTAAGACTGGGCATGGTGGCTCATGCCTGTAATCCCAGCACTTTGGGAAGCCAAGGTGGGCAGATAACTTGAGCTCAGGAGTTCGAGACCAGCCTGGGCAACATGGCAAACCCTGTCTCTACAGAAAATACAAAAATTTACCAGATGTGGTGGCATGTGCCTATAGTCCCAGCTACTTGGGAGGCTGAGGTGGGAGAATTCTGAGCCTCAGAAGCAGAGGTTGCAGTGAGCCAAAATCATATCACTGTACTCCAGCCTGGGTGACAGAGTGAGACCCTGTTGCATATATATCTATATATGTATATATGTGTGTATATATGTATATGTATGTATATATATACACACACAAGTACGTTACTATTGACTGTAGTCACCCTATTGTGCTATCAAATAGTAAAATAGTAGGTCTTTTTTTTTTTTTTGAGATGGAGTCTCACTCTGTCGCCCAAGCTAGAGTGCAGTGGCGTGATCTCGGCTCACTGCCAGCTCTGCCTCCTGAGTTCACACCATTCTCCTGCTTCAGCCTCCCTAGTAGCTGGGACTACAGGTGTCCGCCACCACGCCTGGCTAAATTTTTTTTTTTTTTTTTTTTTGTATTTTTAGTAGAGAGGGGGTTTCACTGTGTTAGCCAGGATGATCTTGATCTCCCAACCTTGTGATCCGCCCACCTTGGCCTCCCAAAGTGCTAGGATTATAGGCATGAACCATTGCGCCTGGCCAGTCGTAGGTCTTATTCTTTTTTTTTTTTTTTTTTGGACCCATTAACTGTCCCCACCTCCCTTCAATCCGCCAATACCCTTCCCAGCCTCTGGTAATCTACTCTCTAAGTTTATTAGTTCAATTGATTTTATTTTTAGATCCCACAAATATGTGAGAACACGTGATGTTTGTCTTTCTGTGCCTGGCTTATTTCACTTAACATAATGATCTCCAGTTCCATCCATGTTGTTGCAAATGACAGGATCAGCTGAATAGTACTCCATTGTGTATCTGTACCACGTTTTCTTTATCCATTCATCTGTTGATGAACACTTAGTTTGCTTCCAAATCCTAGCTTTTCTAAACAGTGGTGCAACAAACATACTGCAGATATCTCTTCGATATACTGATATCCTTTCTTTTGAGTATATACCTAGCAGTGAGATTGCTGGATCGTATGGTAGCTCAATTTTTAGTTTTTTGAGGAAACTCCAAACTGTTCTCCATAGTGGTTGTACTAATTTATATCCCCACCAACAGTGTACCAGGGTTCTTTTTTCTCCACATCCTCGTCAGCATTTGTTATTGCCTGCCTTTTGGATAAAAGCCATTTTAACTGGGTGAGATGATATCTCATTGTACTTTAGATTTGCATTTCTCTGATGATGATTGATGTTGAGCACCTTTTCATATGCCTGTTTGCTCTTTGGATGTCTTCTTTTGAGAAATGTCTAGTTAAATCTTTTGCCCATTTTTTATCAAATTATTAGACTTTTTCCTATAGTCTTCCCAACAATCTTGTGAGGTGAGTAAAGTATGGATGTGACAAGATAACAAAAGATGTTGTAGCTATGCCAACATCACACTTTTTGTGATTGCTGGGAGCACAGAGGTTCCCTGTCAGTGCTCCTAAAGCAGGAAATGAGGTGGGCCTTGGGACTTGGGGAGGAAGGGCCTTGTGCTGGACGCTGGAGGATTGGAGGGCAGAGGAGGCAGGGAGAGGCAGCTTGAACAGCCTGTGCTAACACAGGGCCTAAGCGGGAGCCACCACTGAACTGCCTTCTTTTCTTGCTAAAAGAGAGGTGATGGTCATTTTTTGTTAATCTCACAGTGAAGAAATTGTAATATGAAAGACTAGTGATAAGCATTAGAATAAGTTAATCATTAAATTAAGATTGCAGCTGGGCACAGTGGCTCATGCTTGTAATCCCAGCACTTTGGGAGGCTGGGGCAGGCAGATCACGAGGTCAGGAGATCGAGACTATCCTGGCTAACATAGTGAAATCCCGTCTCTACTAAAAACACAAAAAATGAGCCAGGTGCGGTGGTATGCCCCTGTAGTCCCAGCTACTTGGGAGGCTGAAGCAGGAGTATCACTTGAACCTAGGAAGTGGAGGTTGCAGTGAGCTGAGATGGTGCCACTGCACTCCAGCCTGGGCAACAGAGTGAGACTCTGTCTCGAAAAAAAAAAAAAAATTAAGGTTGCATCATTATTATACATAGAGTAATATGCTTGAATAAAAATGTAAAAAATGTCTTTCAACTGGGAGAGATCTAAATGAAGGAAGTCACTTCATACGTATTTGTTGCTCACCTACCATGTGTCTGGCACTATTCTAGGTGCTTGGGATACTGCAGTGAGCAAAACAGATTGCTTATTTTATGGAGCCTACATTCTAGAACTTAAACATAGAATATAAACCACGATTACAATAAGTAAATTCTTTAGAATGTTTGAAAGTGGTCATTGATAGGGAGATAGTAGGTTGATGCAAAAGCAGTCACGGTTTCTGCCATGACTTTTAATGGCAAAACTGCGATTACTTTTGCACCAACCTAATACAAAACAAAATGCAGACACAACAGGAGTCCCAGCAAGGGGGAGGAGAGCAAAGACTCTAGTTGTAACTAGGAGGCCAGGGTAGGCCACTCTGAGAGACACCTGCCCCCAGACTTGAAGGAGAGAAGGGAGTTCATATGCAGACATCTGCCTTGCTCCAGTCCGAGAGAACAGCCGGCCCACAGGCCTGGAGCTTCCAGTGTCCCTGGAATGCTTGGTGGCCTGTGCTGCTGGTGGCCTCCCACAGTGAGGGAGGGACAGCGGCAGGACACCTTTCAGAGTCAGAGGGGCAGCCACAGGGCCAGATCATAACGCCCTTAGAAGTCATTGTGAAAATGTGGCTTTTGCTCTGAGTGAAACCTGGAGGCTTTAGAGTTCTCTGAGCAGAGTGTTAGAATCATTTCACTTTCTCATTGTATCATTCTGGCTGCTGCCTTCAGTGGGGTGAGAAACTGGAGGCCAGGTGAGGGACAGACAATGTGGCTGGGGCTGGCCAATAGCAGTGGAGGTGTTGACTGGTGCTTAGATCCTGCATGTGCTTTGAAGCCTTTGAAGGTAGAAACAACAGAATTTCTCCCCAAGGATCAGATGTGGAGTGTGACAGTGAAAATGGAGGCAAGGGACCGGGCATGGTGGCTCATGCCTGTAATCGCAGCACTTTGGGAGGCCGAGGCAGGCAGATCATGAGGTCAGGAGATCGACATTATCCTGGCTAACATTGTGAAACCCCATCTCTACTAAAAATACAAAAAATTAGCCAGGCATGATGGCACGCACCTGTAGTCTCATCTATTCGGGAGGCTGAGGCAGGAGAATCGCCTGAACCCAGGAAGTGGACGTTCCAGTGAACCGAGATCATGCCACTGCACTCCAACCTGGGCGGCAGAGTAAGACTCCATCTCAAAAAAAGAAAAAAAAAAAAAAAACCCACAAGGAAGAGATAAGAGTTTTTTGGCCTGAGGAAATGAAAGGGTGGAGATGTCATGAACTGAGACAGAGACAGCTGTGAGCAGAGCACGTTTTTAGAGGAAGAACAGGTTTGAGACCTACTAACTTGGAGATGTCTACACGTTGTGTTAGATATATGTGGTGATGTGTTGAGCACATAAGAATCTGGAGCTTGGGAAAGAGGTTTGGACTGGAGTGCTAGCTTGGGGGTGGTTGGTGTGTAGATGATCGGTAAAGCCCAGAGTCTGCATTGGTTCACCAAGAAGTAAGTACAGATGGAGAAGAGAAAGTAATAACTTTCAAGAGAGCATAAAAATAGACTGAAACATTACGTATTTCAGATGGGAATTTTTTTAAAAATACATGTTTTGTGTTAATCACCCTACAAATGCAAAGAAATCCCAATGATGTTTATGAGCTCTACAAGAAGGACCTCTTTTACAAAAATAAAATCTCTCATTTTTATTGTTACTGTTTTTTGATTGCTTACTATTTGTCAGTTCCTGTATGTCCTAAGTGTCTTACATGCATTATCTCATGTGATTCCTCAACAATGCTATGACAAGGCACTATCATTATCCCCTATTTATAGATGAGGAAATTGAAGCACAGAGATTTAGTAACTTGACTAAAGTCCCATAGTTTACTTGAAAGGGAATAAGTATAACTAAGAAATGTGGAAGAGGTAGAACAATAGGAGGAAATGTAATCTACCTTATATCAAAGTGTATTCTAGCTACTGTCATTAAATTAGTGGAACAGTAGTGAAATGTACATTTGGGAATTTAGAATATGATAAAGAGCGTATTCTGTATTATTGAAGATGAACTGTGTTGGAAGAGTTGGATATCTGCTGGGAAAAACATTAAGGATTCCTGTTCCTGCCGGTGGCAATCATGAAGGGGCACTGCTATGCTTACCACTGTGACAGAGGGTGTTGTTCCCTGATAGGTCCCAGCTGCAGTCCCCTGGGTCCCCTGCAGCACTGGAGTGGAGGCCATGCTTCTCCCAGACAGCCAGCCCTTGGGGGCACAGTGAGGGAACTTGAGCCTGCTAATTCCTGTCCCTGGCCCGGGTCTCCTCTGCAGACGGTCTTTGCTCTAGCACTCCCTGTGGCCTGGCTGAGACTTTCTCAGAGGCTGCTCCACAGTTCAAGGCTCTCTCCTTTCTTCCCTTTCTCCTTTCATAGATGTCCGACCTTCCTCATAGTCTGAAGTCTTTCTCTGCCTTCTCCTGCTTCTTCTCCTTTTATTGTTCCCAGGCATTATCCCCAATAAATCTCTTGCATTTTTAACCCCGACTTCATGATTGTACCCCAGAGGACTTAAACTGACCACCCCTGTATGCAGACATGCTGGAGGAACAGAAGAGCTGCATGTAGAAAGTAAAGGATGCACATACAACTGCATGTACATGTACATGTGGCTACATGTACAACTATAACGAGAAAAGAATCAGGAATATGTCTATAATTATTGGAGTAAGTCTGTTTAAGCAAGGCAAAATCTGAAAGCACGATAGATAACATGGGATAGTTAGTTATGTGGCAATCAAATATTATCGTCCTGCAACAGAAACCATACGTAAAATTGACTACAAATAGGAGAAAATTGGGAGTTGCTCAAGGGGTATGGGGTTTTGAAAAAGTTCTAGAGCTCTATTGCACAACAACGTGAATATATGTAATACTACTGAACTGTACACTTAAAAATAAAGATGGTAAATTTAATGTTATGTGTTTTCTTTTTACCACAATAGAAATAAATACATATCAAGGAAAAGCAAAGAAAAGTACCATTTAAGTGAAGGTCATTCAGAAGTAAAACTTCTGAACCACTGCGTATTTTTATGAAACACATTCTCTTGGCCAGGCATGGTAGCTCATGCCTGTCATCCCAACACCTTGGGAGGCTGAGGTAGGAGGATCGCTTGAGCCTGGGGGGCAGAGGTTGCAGTGAGCCGAGATCACGCCAGTGCACTCCAGCCTAGGTGACAGAGAGAAACCTAGTCTTAAAAAAAGAAAAGAAAAAAAAAAAAAACCATATTCTTATCTGCACTGAAGAATGCTATTAATATACCCTTTCCCTCCTCAAAAAACAACAAACAAACAAATATGAGCTTTTCGTTTCTGTTTCCTGGTGACCTGGCTGAAGGCTCTCAGCTGTAACCTACAGAAATGCTTCTGACCAGGGGGCTGGGACTGCAGGCATCTGTGGCCATGTCACAGACTCACTGTATCTCCTGAAGGGACAGGTTGAAGAGCCCTCGAGTCACACTTGAGTAGACTGCAACTAGACTCAAGCCAAATTTTGGCATTTGAATGGTTGTACTTAGCCCGCTGCTTCCTCTACATGGCAGGTCCTATGCTCAGGCCTTCTGCACAGGTTGTCTGCTTGATCTTCAGACTCTGGCAGGCACTGGATAACTGCTCATCAAACTCATTTCCCTCTTCTCTTGAGCACAAAGACCCTGTACCCTTCTTTTGGGAAAATCCAGGAGATCTTCCTGAAAAATCCACAGGAGAAGAGCTTCAGAAAACCGAAATGTCTAGAGGGACATCCACATAAGAACTGGTGGTGTGTGTTCAACATATGGTCTCTTGTAGAACTAAGATGAAATGTGGACTGAAAGGGAAGTGTATAATACGTAATGCCCCAAAGCTCATCTGGTGTGGACATAGCACCAATATGAAAAAAATGGGACAGGGAAAGAATGGTGGAGCTATGTGCAAAAAGAAAATTTAACTGCTCTCAAGAATCATATAGATCCTTGTAGATTGGTATTGTTATTCTGAGACTGTTGTGTTTGTAATTTGGGATAAAGTAAATGAGTCATCATGGGATATTCTAATCCCATCATTTCCTGGGTCCTTGAGATCAAGAATTATTGATGTAGAAGAAAGGAGATAAAAATGTGACATGAAGGCAATAAAGTAAAAATAACTTTGTTGCCCTAAATTTGAATTGGAAGTATCAGTGTGATGGTATTTTAACTTTTCAAAAATATAATGTTCTAGCTCTGTCCAGTGAAGAGGCCTAGAAACAATGATTAATTCTGAGTAGCAATGACATCTCTGACACCCAGATTGTGGGCTTGAAATACTATTTCTCACTAAAATAAAGAAAGCATCTTGGGAGAAATGGCCAGTTGCATGTCTGTGTCAGAAATGTCCAAGATGAGCCCAGAGCCTCTGTCATATCAGGCAGTGAGAAAGCTACCAAAGATCAGTGGAGTTGTGCCCAAAAGCACTCAGGAGCCAACGTGAAGAAGTTCCCAGGCTAAAGATGGGCAATTTGAAAGCCAACAAGAATAATCATTAAAATAGATCAAAACTCATCAAATGTGCTTACATATACAAGTTCATAATGATGTTGTTAAAAGCAGCTGGTCATCTTCATAGCATGATAGAGAAATAATTCATTATCTTGAAAAGTTGTAAATAAAGGGAAAGAATGAAGCATTTATCTTGCCTTTCCTGTAGGAAAGGTACCACCCACTGGGTGGCCAAATTGTAGATGAGGGAAAGCATCTCTTTATAAAAGTATTTAAATAATTAAATAAGAAGCTATAGAATTAGATTGTCACCTTTTTAGAGTCCTCAATGAGCTAATGGATCCAGTCATTGACATCAATATCAACTGTGGCCAACAGCATGAGTTGGCAGGGGCTGAAAGAGAGAGAGAGAGAGGGATGTCAAAGAAGATGCAGGAGGAAGAAGAAGAGGAGGGGGGACGGAGAGAACACAGACATTATGTGCTTCCCAATGAAAGAACATACCACCACCTACAATCTTGCCAAAGGGGTTGGAAATGAGACAGATAAAACCTCTGATTTCAGCTGTCAATTTTAAGGAAATACAGAGCTCAGAAGAAAACACCGAACTGTACCATGAGAACACAATCAGCAAAACTCAGACTGTGGGGAACTCTACATGTTAAGTGTCCCTGTATTTTAGAGAAATAAAGGAGAAATCTGTAAATCTAAACACTTAAAAGACACAACAAATGTTTTTAAACAGCAAGCCTAAACTATAATGATCAGGAATGCACACTTAGGTGATAGAACTGTAAAGAAACACCAGGAAGTGATAGCTCTAAAAGTCAGGAAAGCATTTACTTCTAGGGAAAGGGAAGGAGTTGAGGGTGGGACATGGGGGAGGGGGCTTCTGGGGTGCCTGGCGAAGTTCTGTTTCATGACTTGGTGGTGATTAAGGATGTTCACCTTATAACTTATAAAGCTATACATTTATTTTATCTGGGTTTGTATACAGTCTTCCCTCAATATTGGAGAATTGGTTCCAGTTTTCCCATGGATACCAAAATTTGCAGATACTCAAGTCCCTCATATAGGCATACACTGGAGATATTGCATGTTCAGTTCCAGACCACCACAATAAAGTGATATCACAATAAAGTGACTCATGAATTTTTTGGTTTCCCAATACATATAAAAGTTATGTTTACACTATACTGTAGACTACTAAGTGTGCAATAGCATTATGTCTAAAGAATGTACATATACTTTAATTTTAAACTATTGCTAAAAATGCTAATGGTCAACCGAGATTTCAGCAAGTTGTAATCTTTTTGCTGCTGGAGGGTGTTGCCTTGCTGTTGATGGCTGCTGATAATCAGGGTGGTGGTTGCTGAAGGCTAGGGTGGCTGTGGCAATTTTTTTTTTTTTTTTTTTTTTGAGACAGAGTCTCACTCTGTCACCAGGCTGGAGTGCAGTGGCACGATCTAGGCTCACTGCAACCTCCGCCTCCTGGGTTCAAGCAATTCTCATGCCTTAACCTCCCGAGTAGCTGGAATTACAGGCATGTGCCACCACACCCAGCTAATTTTTGTATTTTTAGTAGAGACGGGGTTTCACCATGTTGGCCAAGATGGTCTTGATCTCCTAACCTCGTGATCCACCCACCTTGGCCTCCCAAAGTGCTGAGATTACAAGTGTGAGCCACTGCACCAGGCCGACTGTGGCAATTTTAAAAAATAAGACAACATTCAAGTTTGCCACATTCATTGACTTTTTCTTTCATGAAAGATTTGTCTGTGGCATGGGCTGCTGTTTGATAGCATTTTACCCAGCCGCTGCTTTATCCACTAAGTTTATGTTTTATTCTAAATCCTTATTTGCCATTTCAACAATGTTCATGGCATTTTCACTAGGAATAGATTCCATCTCAAGAAACCACTTTCTTCGCTCATCTATCAGAAGCAACTCATCATCAGTTGAAGTTTTATCATGAGATTGCAGCAAGTCAGTCAATTCTTCAGGCTCCACTTCTAGTTCTCTTGGTGTTTCTACCAATTCTGCAGTTGCTTCCTTCCCTGAGGTCTTGAACCCCTCAAAGTCACCCATGAAAGTTGTTATCAACTTCTTCCAAACTCCTGTTAGTGCTGAGATTTTTACCTCCTCGTGTGAATCACAAATGTTCTAATGGCATCTAGAATGGTGAATCCTTTCCAGAAGGTTTCAATTGACCTTGCCCAGATTCCTCAGAGGAATCTCTATCTAGGGAGCTATAACCTTACAGAATGTGTTTCTTAAATACTACTACTTGAAGTCAAAATGACTCCTGGATCCATGGGCTGGAGAAAGGATATTGTTTTAGAGACAGAAAAACAATATTAATCTCCTGTACATTTCCATAAGAACTCTTGGGTGACCAGGTGCATTGTCAATGAACAGTAATATTTTCAAAGGAATCCTTCTTTCTGAGTAGTAGTTCCCAGCAGTGGGTTTAAAATATTCAGTAAACCATGCTGAAACAGACATGCTGTCATCTAGGCTTTGTTGTTCTATTTCTAGAACACAGGCAGAGTAGATTTAGCATAATTCTCAAGGGCTCTAGAATAGTAAATGAGCATTGGCTTCAACTTAAAGTCGCCAGCTGCCTTACCTCCTAATAAGCGAGTCAGCCTGTCCTTTGAAGTTTTGAAGCCAAGCGTTGACTTCTCCTTTCTGGCTATAAGAATTCCAGATTACATTTTCTTCCAGTAGGAGGCTATTTAATCTACACTAAAAATGTATTGTTTAGTGTAGCCACCTTCACCAATGATCTCAACTAGATCTTCTGGATAACTTGCTGCAGCTCCTACATCAGCACTTGCTGCTTCATCTTGAACTTTTATGTTATAGAAATGGCTTCTCTCCTAAACCTCATGAACCAACCTCTGCTAGCTCCAAACTTTTTTCCTGCAGCTTCCTCACCTCTCCCAGCTTTGAATTGAAGAGAGTTAGATCCTTGCTCTGGGTTAGACTTTGGTTTAAGGGAATATTGTGGCTGATTTGATTTTCTATCCAAACCACTCAAACTTTATCCGTATCAACAATAAGGCTGTTTCACTTTACTTTTAATTTTCTTCAAGAACTTTTCCTTTGCATTCACAACTTGGTTAGCTGGTATAAGAGGCATAGCTTTTAGTCTATCTTGGTTTTAGACATGCCTTCCTCATTAAGCTTAATCATTTCAAGCTTTTTATTTAAAGTGAGAAACATGTGATTTTTCTTTCACGTGAACACTTAGAGGCCATCGTAGGGTTATTAACTGGCCTAATTTCAATATTGTTGTGTCTCAGGGACTAGGGATACCCGAGGAGAGGGAGAGAGATGGGGAACGGCCACTTGGTGGAACAATCAGAACACACACAACATTTATGGATGTTTTCCATCTTATATGGGTGCGGCTCATGGCGCCCCAGATCAACATAACATGTATAATAGTAATAATAATGAGAATATTTGAAATGAAATGAAAATATAATAATAATGAAAAAGTTTGAAATATGAGAATTAACAAAAGGTGACGCAGAGACACGAAGTGAACACATGCTGTTGGAAAACTGGTGCTGATAGACGTGCTTGGTGCAACTGTGTCACAAACCTTCGATTTGTAAGAAATGCAGTATCTGAGAAGTGTAATAAAGCAAAGCACAATAAAATGAGGTAGATTGTCTAAAATGGCATACTCTTTGCATATAATCTATACACATTGTCCCATACACTTTAAATCATCTCTAGGTTATTTATAATACCTAATATAAAGCAAATGCTATGTAAATAGTTGTTATACTCTATTGCTCTTTAATTTGCATTATTTTTATTATATTGTTATTTTTTATTTTTATTTTTCCAAATACGTTCAACCTGTGGTTGGCTGAATCTCAGATGTGAACTGACTGTATGTGTTTTATTTGATAATTTTTTAAAAGGGCGGAGAAAAGAGACAATTATAAAGCCTCCCCCACCCCACCCACACACACACCAGGACTTCCATTCATTGCAAAGATGGTCTCAGCGTTTAGAGGTTATGAATGGTATCTGGTGTCTTCTGAGAACATTTTAATATTTCCAGGATATTTTTAGATTTTTTTTGTATGAATTGCATTGTTTTGCATTCCAATATGTTAAAAAGTAGTGATTCCAAGAATGGTGTGTTACAGAGGGGGTGGCAACCGAGGTCTCTCTTCCAGCCCTTACGGGTGGTATTGCCTGGTAGCAGCTTGAGGAATGCACGTTCCAGGAAGTCACCACCTTTCCTCAATGCCCTTTGTTTTCCTCTTGTCCAGATCTCACTAACTGCATGCTAATGAAATGACAATATGGCACAGCTCGAAAGGACCTCAGAATTCACTCAGTCCAGTGTTTTAAAAATGTGCCCCACCACACAGAGACCACCTGCAGCGGCATCTCTGGGGACCATTAACAGTGCAGATGGCCCCTCCAGGCCTGCTGAAGGAGGCTGCCTGGGGGAGGGGCTTGGATTCACCTTTACAGGAGCTCCCTAAGCAACTCTGACACTTACTCAAGTTTGAGATCTAGGTTTAATCCAATAGGTCTAATCCAACCCCTCTTTTATCAGGTGAGGAGGTAGAATCTCAGAGAGGAGGAGGGGCTCACTAAATTTTCCTGCAGCAAATTGGCACAAACCTGGACTAGAACCCGGGTCTCCTATTCCTGGTTCTCCACCCTTCCAGTTTGTTTCCTTATTCCCTTCTTCGCTCAAACACAGAGGCTACTACAATGTGCCACCCCCTGGATAAAGCTCATGAGTACAATTCTGAGTGAAGTAGAATTAGTGCCTGCCCTTACAGTGCTTACCATCTAACAGTTAAGGCCAACATGAATTTTTGAAATCCCTATAATGTATAATTACAGCCCATGATGTGGTCTGAGAGAAAGTGCAGGGCATCTCACCCTGTGCAGGCAGACAGGGCTGCCATCCACAGGGAGGTGCCCCTAGAGCTGAGATGTGAAGGAGAGGCAGAGGCTGCACGGGGACCCTCCCAACCAGAGGGGTCAGTTCTAAGGTCACAGGAAATACAGCTCCTTCGAGCAACTCAGAGAAGCCTAAGGTGGCCTAGGACACTTAAGGCCCCAGGTTGAAAGGACCTGAAGGTGGCGTTCCCTGTGCACTCCTGGAATTACCTGTCCCCATCTGTCTCTAGGACAGCAATTCTGAAACCCAGTTGTGCATCAGAATCACTTTGGGAAATTTACAATCACTTCCGGAACTTTACAATCACTTCCTGCCCCAGCTCAGCATCGTGATTCAGCAGGACTGGGGTAGATCCCAGGAATGTGTGTTTATTCTGATGTGCAACTAAGTCTGGGAACTTCTGCCCTGGGAGTTATCAGAAAACTGGAAATGATAGGGGTTAAGTGGTGCACTGGCTTTGAATTCCTTCTCAGACCCTCAGTGTGCTCATTTGTCAAGTGAAAATAGGGAAGCAAACCTGCTTTATGGGCTTGGAGCAGGGTTGTACCAGATATCTGCAAAGAACCAAAATGGGGCTTGGTACCTTGGTACATGCCCAATACATAGTGACTGTAATTAAATCCAGACATCTGGTTTCTGAGAGAGCTATTTTTAGAAAGAAGAGTATTTTTATCATTCTGCAAAATTTACAATTGTTTTTGGGAAATCCTGCATTGCACCCCTCCCGACCTGGGGACAATTCTTATTTCTTCCACACTCCACACTCTCCACCCCCACCCCACTGAGGGCAGAAGATTTAGGGTCAAGGTCGTTTTGAATGCACCCTCCCCCAACACCATCACCAGCAATGCTCTATTCCCAGCTGCCCATATGGGTGAATAATCTTTTCCCTAAAAATAGAGAGCAGGCACAAGCTCCATTGAGATTGAATTTCACCTCTTGTTTTTAAGACTCAATCTGGCAACCAGTACTTAGGCGAAATTATCTTTTTGAAAATCTTAAATGATGAGAGGAAGGCCTCTGGGGTATGAATTCTTGGCATTGGAACAGTTATATGGCAGAATCTCCAGATCTGAAAAATTGAGCAAGAAACTTATTTGAACCACAACTATTTACGCTTGCAAAATCAGCGTAGACTCGTGGACTTGTTCAGCTCCAAGTAGCACAACGAATGAAGAGAGAAGGAGGACGGGGGCCAAGAGTTTGCTTTGAGATATTGTCAAAGTTATTTCAGGTCTAGTGTTTAGTACCTTCATTCTAGGAGAGAACAAAAGAGAGTATAAAATTAGAAGGGAGATGGAGAAGACACGACTGATGGGGAAAGGGGCTGAAAAGCCTAAAGAAAAAATGGGAAGTTTGAGGTTGGGGTTTGCTTGTCCCTTCTCTCTGTGAGTGGCCCCAGGCTTCTCCCCTACCTAGGCTTTTGTTTCTTTTTTTCTTTTTCTTTTCTTTTTTGACAGAGTCTCACTCTGTCACCCAGGCTGGAGTAGCTGGGATTACAGGCGTGTACCACCACGCCCGGCTAACTTTTGTATTTTTAATGGAGACGGGATCTTACTGTGTTGGCCAGGCTGGTCTTGAACTCCTGGCCTCAAGTGATCCTCCCACTTTGGCCTCCCAAAGCGCTAGGATTACAGGCATAAGCCACTGTGCCTGGCCCTGATGTTCTAGGCTTGTCTGTGCTGGGACCCCTCTTCCAGGTCAGCTTCACCCCTAAGTGTAGGCTGAGTTCCTTCCTTTATTCTCTCAAATCACAATTAGCACAAGACAGTTGTGTTTAACCAACTTTACTGAAGCCTTAGGGTGATGTAAGAGAATTACAGTGTAGAACAGGAAAACTGAAACACTTGACTGTTAGATTCCACCCAGTGCCCCTATAGACTGTCAGCCACATCCAGCCACAAGGGACTCCCTGCTGGCTGTCTCACTTAGCTCTATCCTGCTGCCATATTGCATTGGTTCTTACCTTTCCTGAACTGGAAGCTATTTCTCCAGCTCCTTCTTATCCAACTCCAGGACTCTCCTACTGACTCTCGTCTATTCCAGCCATATACAGTTTACACCACAATAATCTCTGCGAGATCTTCCTGAGCCCAGGAAAATAGACTTTGAGGTTATAAATAGCATACTTCACATCTCAGCCTGAAACACCTACATATAATTTGCTTCCTGTGTTCGGGCTTCCCTGAGAGCAGTAGGTAGATAGGTGCTTGCTTCTGCCTGGGAGCATGACCCCCTCAGATGCCAGTGTTCTCTGTGCCCAGTCTCAGGACAATGCTACTGACATTTAAATGGTAGTAGCTTGCCCGCCACTCTCATATGCCTAGGTTGGAGTCTTACTTCCCTTTCTCGCCCTTTGAAACTCATCTCTGGATTTCCATTGTGTCTGCGATCACAGAACTCAGGACAGTTATGTCTGGTGTGCAAAGGCATACGTCTTCTTCCCTAGCAACCCCCGCCTCCACCCCAGGCAGTGGGGCTCAAGTGGGCTTGACTGTCTCTGTAGGAAGCAGCGGCATTTGCCTAATGATGTGATCTGAGACTCAACGGGGATATTTCTTACCACAAAAAAAAGTCACTCAGGTACCTTTAGAAACTGGCATCAGACACAAGTCCCTCTTTTCAGCTGCCCGTATCCTACATGCTGGAGTGATTCGGGGACCTGGGGAATGATCAAAGGAGAAGGTGAATTGTGCCTTGGGATTATGACTCTTTCCTTACTTGAACTCTGCTGCCTCATTTGGTGCAGTGAAGCTAGCCCAGGGATATGCTCATGAAACATAATTAGAAAAAAGAAATAACCAAGAAAAGATCTCATAAATGCATTAAATAACTAATACTTTATAAACACAAACTTTGTGTGTGTGTATGTGTGCGTGTGTAAAAATTATGCAATACTGAGTAGAAAATAAAAAGGGAAAACATCTAAATACTGTCTGAACACCACAATGATAACTTCTTTTTTCTCACTGTCTTAAGAGATACTAATTTCAACTCTTTTGCCAAATCGGTGTCCCTATATTTGAATATCATGTTAACTCTAATAGAACAATGCTTTCTGGATTGAAGATATGGAGGATTCTGGGCCCCTCCACTAACATGTTAATTCTTATAGTTGTGTTTCTTAGTCTTGTATTCATTTCCTCATTATCAATCAACAATCACTTCTGCCCTAGCAGATGACCACACACCTGTCTACCCAGCCCCCGCATCACCCAGGCGCCCCCCTTTCACACTCAGCCTGCTCCTTCTCCCGTTCGCCTTCTCACGGCTTGCTTCTTCCAAGTCTCAGTGGCTTAAGAAACAGGATATCCCATCCTCTTAGGATTACAGTGGGCGTTTTCAAGACCAGTGAGTGGACAAATGTTCCTGGTGTCAGGGTGTGATGATCGTGCCTTCATAAATGGGCAGGGTCAGATCTGGGGTGAGGCCAGGGCACCAGGGTAAGGAGGTATCTCTCAGCACAGACAAGAACACTGCAGATGTTTGAATATGAGGAGAACATGATACAAGTGATGGTTGAGAAAGATCTGAGTGAAATTGGTTATAAGGAATTTTAGAAAGTTACCAAGAATCCTTAGAGAAAAATAAGTTTTAGTTAAATAAACAAACCTTTAAATAGTTCATTGGTGAATTCACACTTTATTGATTTGTTTGTTTTGTGAATAGTAGGTGGATATCAGCTAATTTAATTTAATTACATAATAAGTTATTCATAGTTTGAGATTCTTCAGATTTAAAAAAAAAAAAAAATTTACCTAGGATTTCTTTTGGAAGTAGCAGAAAAAAGAAAACAAAGAAAACTTACCATTCCTTAAGGACAACTCTATGTTATATTTGCTGGACACTTTTTGCATGTTACCATATTTAATTAATCGGTCCAAGGTGGTAATACATATTATACTCATTTTTCAGTTGAGAAAATTAATATAGGTATACAGTGGTCAAGTAACTCGCCAAAGGCTACTCAACTGGAAAGTGGCCAAAGCAGGATTCCAAGTCCTCACTGATCACAGTAACTGAGACTAGGTTGTGGTTACCAGGGAATGCAATGGTGGGATAAGCCTTGAGCTGGTGTTTTGAGAGGGCACAGACAATTAATGTTTAATGGATTCTTTGATGCCCTCGGAATAAAGTTGGTATGTATCTCTAACGGAATTAAATACTCCAGCCCTGCTTCGAACCCAAATAGCATGCTCTATATGGCTCTGCAGTGAACTGGGAGCTCACTTTAAATGTATCTGGAGGAAGCCTTGACTCAAAGCAGAAGGAACTCTGACTGGCCCAGACTCACAAGAATGGAGACAGCACTGCTTGCTGGTCTTGGATGATAATCTGGTGACTGGCTCCAGGTGGCCAAGCCTATTTAAATGTCTCTCTGCAGCTCAGACTCTGGAGCAGGGCCTCATGCGGCTTTTGGAAGTGCTAATGAGATGGCAGATGTGGCTGCAGGTAATTAGAATGCAGGCTCCAGCAAGGCCCCTCTGCCGCCCAGCTGCAGTAAGTCCTGCCTTTTAGTTTCCCCCACATCACACCAGTGCAAAGTTCAGCCCCTTCACCAGTTTCCACTGTACAAAATTAGAAACCCACTTGTACCAAGTGTGGCCTCAGATTAGCCACCTTAGTGACTAGCAAAGGGTGACAGAGTGAAAGCCACTCCCACTACCCTTTCCTTACCTGTCCCCTCCCCTGTTTCTCTCAGGAGTGACAGACGCCTCTCCTTGTCGTTTTCTCTTCTGCAACAGTCTTTGGTACTTGGCCATGACCTTGGGGCCTTACTCTTCTTCCCAAGGGAGCATATTAAACAATTTATTCCCCCAAAATATAGTATTTTCTTCTTCAAGAGGGAGCCTGAGGAATAACATTTCTCCATCTTACTACATAACTGTGCCTGGGAGATTTAACAAGGGCAAAGGTTTTTTTTTGAAGCCCAGAGATTTGATTGATTTTATGCAAAAACTGAGGGAGTGAGAGCAAATCCATCCACAAAGAGATTGAGAAACATACTCTTGGGCTGCTATTTATTTAGAACTGCTGATCAGTAGGTTATGGCTGTGAAGAGGTTTGTGCACATGGCACTCTGTCAGAGTGCATTTCACTCAAGTTTCATTGCAGTTTGGGATAAAGGCCTGATTTCTTAACAGGAAATCCAGGGATGCCAGAATTTTCTCTCATCTAAACACAGAGGTCATTTACTCATGGTTTCCTGTTTTGCCTTCATTTTTGATGATCTAGACTTTGCCAAAGAATTAGTTCTTGTGTCAAAAGTTCTTGCAGACTGTCATTTATCGTTGTCTTTTAAATTCCAAGTTTTGAAGTGCTACTAGTCAGTGGTGGGACTGAGGCCACACGGGAAGTAGTTTGTCATTTCTGAGTTCCCAGTACTCTTGGTCATTGGGGATCAATAAATATCTGTCCCATCTCTCTTGCCCACTCTTAGCTTCCCTTCCCACCAAATCCTAACCCCGATCCTCTTTTCTTTCCAAACCAGTTAAAGACAAAGCAGAATCGACCACAACAGAAACAAAGTTCACTTCTAACATTCAAACTATTTCAAGGATTTGGAGATGATGTGAAAATGCATTTGACTCAGGAAACGCAATAGTTGAGCAGCATGCTGAACTATTTTAACAAAATCGGGTGCGATAGGTTCGCTGCCGAAAGAACCTTTCCATTTATCTCTGGATGGAATCATTATAACAGTAGTTCATTTTGTTAAGTGATGACAATGCTTACACGGATGATTTCATTCTATCATCTGTGGTGGGATTATTCTTATCCCCATTTTACAGCTAAGGAAACAGGTTTGGAGAGAATAGGCAACTTGCCTTAAGGTTGTTCAGCTAGTATGACTTTAGGGTCAGAGTTTCTGCCCCAGGGGTCTGCTCTAGCACACGCCCTTGACCGCTGAGGTGTGCTAACGCTGGAGGTTGGAGTCCCAGGTAGTGGCCTTCTAGTAAAGAAAGTACAGAGGAAGCTCTTTTTTTCAGTGGGGATCTCTGCATTTAAATTATTTCACTGGAAGTAGAAGGAATTTTTACTCTATCTTCTGCCGAGCCTGATAGGTGCTGGAAATTGCATTTTCCATCCAGCAGCCAGTCGGTTCTATCCCACACATTCCTTTTCTACCTCACGCCATTTGCAGTTGCTGTTTCCTCTGCCAGAAATGCTCTTCCCCCAGTGGATAGCCTGCTCTGTCCACTGTCAGCTCAAATGTCTCCTTCACTTAGAGGCCTTTGCTGACAATCTTCTGATTGATGATCACATTTCCCTGTTTATTTCTCTCATAAGTAATTGCCTTGTTTGTTTGGTTTTCATTCATTGTTCTCCCACCGACAGGAAGGCCTTTCCCGTTTCCACTGACTCATTTCAGTATTTGGAGCAGTGGCAGTACCTAGTAGATGCCAATAAACATTTGCTGAGTGAACAAATGAACACATGAATGAGTGACCATAACCTCCTTATTAGCAGCTCTAAATAAATGTGCATAAATATTAATTGTTGGCCAAACTGAAAACTCTAGGAGCACGGTATAGTGCGTTTTCAAGAGGCAACCCCTCCATGTATTTCAGCTCAGTTAGGAACACACGCAGGGCTTCAGAGATCAATGCAGGTCTTGGTCACATGCATGAGAAATAGCCCTTCCAAAGGGAGTGTAACTTTCACATTGAAAAATAAATCCTCTCTGAGCGCCATGGCTTACGCCTCTAATCCTAGCACTTTGGGAGGCCTAGGCAAGGGATTGCTTGAGCCCAGGAGTTCGAGAGCAGCCTGGACAACATGGCAAAACCCCTTCTCTGCAAAAAATACGAAACTTCGCCAGGTATGGTGGTGCATGTCTGCAGTCCCAGTTTCTCAGGAGGCTGAGGTAGGAGGAGCACTTTAGCCTGGGAGGTGGAGTTGCAGTACCAGCCTGGGTGACAGAGTGAGATCCCCTCTCAAAAAAATAAAATAAAATAAAATAAAATAAAATCGTTGTGCTTTTCTTAAGACATTTACTTTGTTTTTTGTTTCTGTTTTTTTTTGTTTTTTTTTTTTGTTTTTTGTTTTTTGTTTGTTGAGACACAGTCTTATTCTGTCTCCCAGGCTGGAGTGCAGTGGTGCAATCTCAGCTCACTGCAACCTCTGCCTCCCAGGTTCAAGTGACTCTTGTGCCTCAGTCTCCCAAAGTGCTGGGATTACGGGTGTGAGCCACCATATCCAGCCTGTTTTGTTTTTAAATAGAGCTGCCAATGTTTCGTAAGAAGCCTGTAAGATGTGAGGAGGTAGAGAAAAGCAAGCACATGAGACAGTCATTGTCATACTCAGAACAGATTTGGACTTTAGGAAGCTCTTTTTTTTTTTTTTTTTTTTTTTTTGAGATGAGGTCTTGCTCTGTGGCCCAGGCTGGAGTACAGTGATGTGATCAGGGCCCACTGCAGCCTCAACCTCAACCTCCCTGGCTCAAGTGACCCTCCCGCCTCAGCCTCTCGAGTAGCTGGGACCATAGCCATGCACCACCATGCCCAGCTAATTTTTTAGTTTTTGTAGAGATGAGGTCTCACTGTGCTGCTCAGGCTGGAGGAAGCCCATCTGGTCAGTGGTGTGGATGATGACAGTCAGAGGTAGGTGCTGCTGGGCGCTGGCAATGAGACAGAGATTGTGAGGGAGGCAGGGCTGAACTTGGAGACGGAGTGTACTTGGTGTTAGGCCTGAGCCTCTGGGGCCATGCGGAGTGGAAGAGAGGTCCCCTTCGATTCTCTAATCCTGTAGATATTTTTGGAGTGCCTCCTCCTTTCCTCTTCCTCATTCTGAAGCCTCGGTCTGTTATTCCCCTGACAGCTCACCTGTGCCCAGCCATTTCCGGTCCAAAGTTAACAGTGATCACCTCCTTTTTCCAAATGCATCAGTCTGCCTCTACTTGCATTTTCACACTGATTTCCTAGTACCCGCCTGCATGGAACCTGTCCTCTAGTCAGGCCGCCTCCTCGAAGTGGGGGATGCACTAAGCTCACCCCAGTCTCTTTCTGTTACCGGCACAGCTGCCTCCCATTTCCCCACACCAAGCCCTGCTTCTCCCATGAAGCCACCTGCGTCCCTCTCCTCATCTCATTGCCAGTCTCACTCCATGCCTCTCAGAGCACACAGAAGTGCTCAGATAGGGACTTCCTCATGTCCTATCTCCCCACAGGCCCCCCTTCCCGCCCCTGAACCGCACTCTATGCCTCACCTCCTCCGGCTGGCTGTACTGCGTCCACCCCGGAGCCCATCACCCCTCACTGTCTCAGGACTTCCCGCCTGCAACTGCCCCTTTCCACTGGACCATTCCAGGCACACCAGGCAAACGAGTATCTCTAATATTTGAATAAACTTGTTCTTGCTGCTCACAAACCCCCTTAATTTCTTCCCCAAGTTCTCAGCTCCCCTTCACAGCATAATTTCTTGAAAGAATTGACTACAGTTAGTCCTCATTTCTCCTCTGCATTCTCTCCTCAGCCCAGTCCAGTTGGGTTTCCATTCCCACTTGTCCCCAAAACAGCTCCTGCCAAGATCACCGATGATCGGCAAATCCGTTTGCTACTGAAAGGCCCTCCTCTGTGACCTCTCAGTGATAGTCAACACTGCCCTCTTGTTGAAACGTTCCTGACTCCACTGCCTGGTCTTCCTGCTCCTTCACTGGACCCTCCTTCTCCATCCCATTTGCACAATCATCTTCTATTTGAGCTTCTAAAGGTTTATTTCCTCTTCAGGGCTCAGTTCCTGAGCTCTGCTATTTATCTACACGCTTTCTTAGATAATATTATTCAATCTATGCTTTTTTTTTTTCTTTTTCTGAGACAGAGTCTTGCTCTGTCACCCAGGCTGGAGTGCAGTGGTGCGATCTCAACTCACTGCAACCTCCGCTTCCCAGGTTCAAGAGATTCTCCTGCCTCAGCCTCCTGAGTAGCTGGGATTACAGGTGCACACCACCATGCCTGGCTAATTTCTTTTTGTATTTGTAGTAGAGACAGGGTTTCGCCATGTTGGCCAGGCTGGTCTCAAACCCCTGACTTTGGGTGATCTGCCCACCTCAGCCTCCCAAAGGCTGGCATTACGGGCGTGAGCCACCGTGCCCGGCCAATCTATACCTTTAAATACCTTCAGTTTGACAGTGACTTTCACATTTGTATCTCCAGCTCAGCTCAAATTCATGTCTCTGTACTCACTTTTCCACCTTGATATCTGATAGGCATATCCAATTTAACTTGTCCAAACTGAACTACTGATTTTCCCACCCTCCATTCATACACTTCTCTAGCCCACCCCATGTGGCACCATGGCACCATTCTCTACCCACTAACCTTTCCTTGCTCCTCACACCTAAGCATTTCAGGATTCCTATTGACTCAATCTCAAAACATGTTTTCCATCTCCACTGCTAGCACCCTAATCCAGGCCCTCCCATCACTGCCCTGGACTATTGCAAAGGCTCTTCACTGGCCTCCCTGACTCCAGCTCCAGCACAGTCCATTCTCTAAAGACCTTCCACAGTGGTATTCACAGAATATAAAACTGATGCCACTCCTGTTTTAACCACCCAGAGGTTTCCCATTGCACCAGAAACTTCATATCCTGGCCCATAACACCCCACATGATTCAGACTCTGCCTGGTACCCTGATCTTCCATCATTATTGCCTGTCCTCTCTACACCAGTCACACTGCCCTTCATTTTATTCTTCCAGTGCATCAAACTCAGTCCTGACTCAGGGCCTTGGAATGTACTCGTTCCTCTGCCTGGGATACTTTCCTCTGCATATACTGTATTAATCAGGTTTTTAATTTTTGATATTTTATAAAACTTTGACATCTGGGGACCTTGCAGACCCAGGAGGAACTGTCCCTTGCAAGGTGAGCTAATTCCTAGAGATAACAAGCAACTTGCCTTGGAGCGTGTATTTGATAGGCAAACCAACCAATCCAGAGCCCATGCCTCGGAACCACCCTCTTTGTCAAACTCTCACAGAGCAAGCCAATATTCCCCCTGCCCTAAATTGCCCTGGGAGTCAGATACTGGATAACTAGGGACCACCCCTGTAGCGCAGAACCTGCTGAAATTATTCAAATTATCTAGTCCTAAACTCTGTTAGCATACCAACCTACTTCTCCTATTCCTTCCCACAAAAATCCCAATCAAGGCTTCGGGCCATGCTCTCCTGCGCTCCTTGTGCCTCCTGACCGATTCCAGTGCTGCCCATGTGGCCCTGTGTGGCAGGGCATGCCCCCTCCTTTTGGGAACACGGAGTAAGAAACTCTTTTTCAAGGCAATTATCTCGGTGTTAGTCACCTTTCCATACCTGATGAAAACCAATCCCCAGTACATTTTAAAACATATGTCCATGGCCTATTGTCATGATAAGATGCTTCCTGTTGTTCAGGTCTGAGCTTAAATGCAAGTTTCTCAGATAGATCTTCCTTGACCATCCATCTAAAAGGACCACCTGGCCACTCTCCATCATAGTACTCAATTCCATTTTCATTATAGCATCTTCACACATGATGCTTTATCCCTTGTTTTTATCTAGTTCACCCTCCTCCGATAGAGACACTGAGATGCAGGCCCTGCTTTGAGAGGTTCACAGCCGCCTGTTCTAAAGGAGGGGCTGTCCTTCTCATCTCAGAATGAGGAATCAATCAAGAACACCCCAATCCATGTGACCAAGAGTATATGAACTTAGCCAAAATTCCCTCGGCCTCAGTTAAAACTGTGAGTTCAACATAGCCAATAAAGAGTTTTTATACAGACACATGAAGTTAAGATTAGAGCAGCCTAGCTCCAAGGATAGGCTCTTATCACTAAAGAGTTAGACAGCTCTGCATTTTAATCTTATTAGATCTGTCACATTGGGTACGTTACTTACATTGTCCAGGCTCAGTTTATTCATCTGTAAAATGGGGTTACTAATATGAACTGCCTAATTGAATTGTGAAGATTTAATGAGACAGTGCTTTTAATTCACTCAACACAATAAATGCTGGAAAGAATGTTAGCAGTTAATAGTATTGTTGTTTTATTCCTCAAAAGAGGATGGATTAGCTCTCAAATCACTGAGGTAAAGATGGAATTTTTAAGAAATAATGCTGGGATGAGTGAATCTCCATTTGGAGAAAGAAGCACAGAGGACAGTGCGAAGCATCTGGTGAGTCAGGAGGCGGTGCAGCAGGAAGCAGGGGAGAGCGGACATGTCAGGAACAGAACACCCCTGTCACCGGAAAGGGGTCCCGATCCAGACCCAAGAGAGGGTTCTTGGATCTTGCACAAGAAAGAACTTGAGGCGAGTCCATAAAGTGAAAGCAAGTTTATTAAGTAAGTAAAGGAATGGAAGAATGGCTACTCCATAGACAGAGCAGCCCTAAGGGCTGCTGGTTGCCCATTTTTATGGTTATTTCTTGATCATATGCTAAACAAGGGGTGAATTATTCATGCCTCCCCTTTTTAGACCATATAAAGTAACTTCCTGATATTGCCATGGCATTTGTAAACTGTCATGGCGCTGATGGGAGTGTAGTAGTGAGGACGACCAGAGGTCAGTCTCATCGCTGTCTTGGTTTTGGTGGGTTTTAGCCAGTTTCTTTACTGCAACCTGTTTTATCAGCAAGGTCTTTATGACCTGGACCTTGTGCTGACCTCCTATGTCACCCTGTGACTTAGAATGCCTTAACTGTCTGGGAATGCAGCCCAGTAGGTCTTAGCCTTATTTTACCTAGTCCTTACTCAAGATGCAGTTGCTCTGGTTCACACGCCTCTGACACCCCAGCCACTTCAGCAGCCCTGGATGTCTCCTATCAGATTCTCCTGTGGCACCAAGCAGCCTTTGGTGCCAGGGGCAGAGCATCCCAGAGGCTCAACCAGGTCCACTGCTGGAGGCAAGGGACACTGGAAATCCCAGCACCACTAGCCTGGCACCTGCTCCCTAACAGACAAAGTTGGCTGTCAAACTCAGCTCTATTTCTAAATACAAATACTCCTCAGTTTATGATGGGGTTACACCCCAATAAATGCACCAGGAGTTATAAAAATGATGAGTCAAAAATGCATTTAATCCATCTAACCTACCGAACATCATGGCTTAGCCTAGTTTACCTTAAACGTTCTCAGAAAACATTTGCCTACAATTGGGCAAAATTATCTAACACAAACCGTTTTTATAATAAAGTACTTTTTTCTTCCTTTTTTTTTTTTGGATGGAGTCTCGCTCTGCTGCCCAGGCTGGAGTGCAATGACACAATCTCAGCTCACTTCAACCTCTGCCTCCTGAGTTCAAGCGATTCTCCTCCTTCAGCCTCCTGAGTAGCTGGGATTACAGACATGTGCCACCACACCCAGCGAATTTTTGTATTTTTAGTAGAGACCAAGTTTCACCATATTGGCCAGGCTGGTCTCAAACTCCTGAACTCAAGTGATCTACCTGCCTAGGCCTCCCAAAGTGCTGGGGTTACAGGCGTGAGTCACTGCGCTCAGCCTATAATAAAGTATTGAATAGCTTATGTAACTTCAACACTGTACCGAAAGTGAAAAACAGAATGGTTGTATGGATACTCGAAGTACGGTTTCTACTGAGCATGTACTGCTTTTGCACCACCATATAGTCGAAAAATCATCTGTGTAAATGTTGTAAGTCAGGGACTGTCCCTACTGCACAATCCGCTCAGAGACCTGGGAGGGTGAGGCCGGCCAGATCTAGCTTTTAGGCCACTGGTTTTCAGCATGCAGGAAACTGTTCCTTGGCACAAATTGTTGAGGAACTGATAACCATCTGTTGCCAAGGTAACCATTCTTCCAAGAAGGTCAAACAGAGAAACAACTCAGATAGTCAATAGTGATGTAATTTTGAACCCACCGGCTATCTGGCATCAAGTCAAAAAGCACAGCCAAAAGCCCGTACGCATTTTTTTCTTTGCTTGCAGCTTTCTTAAGAGTTCAGACATGGGAACCTTTTCTGCACCCCCGGCCTTTATAGCCAGAGGGAGCGGCAGTATTTGTCACTGTGCCTGGGAAAAAGAGGCCCTTTGTGGAGCAACTTGAGAAGTCTCCTGTGCCAGTGTCCCTCTCCCAGCCCTTGTCAATGCTGCTGCCGAGGGGAGCCCAGAGAACAGCCCGTCAGCTCTTTTCAGGGCTGGGAAAGTCAGGCTTTCTGTCGCCTTGGCTGGGCTGAGGGACTTGGATCCCTGGTCGTCAGCCCAGGATTTGCAAAGAGGGATGGGAAACGTCAGACCTTTCACTGGTTGAGAACTGGGGACTTTCAGAGCTGGAGAAAACCTTAGCAGTCCTTGGATACAGTCACCCTGCTCCCTCATTGATGAGAAATGGAACCTGGTGAAAGTCACGCAGCTCCGGGTCCAGCACTCTTGCTGCCAGAGGCAGAAGGTCTGAGAGAATCAAGCCTCAGCCTTGGCATCTCTATTGGCTGGACAATCCACTGCAGCATCCCGGCCTCTGTCACCGGGCTCTGCTGGGTAGCACTGCCGTGCCTGCCCCTGTCATCTCTCACACTCCTCATTCCACACCTCCATCAGCTGCCTGGGAGCCCATCTGCAACACCACTGGCAGCCCAGACCTTCCCAGCCTGACCAGAAGGGATCAGATTCCTGGAAAAGCAATGACAAACTCTTCAGGATATGACTTAAGACCTGATTGTGGAAAGAGGACAGGCTTTGAAATCAGCCAGACCAGTGCTCAAAATCTGAATCTGCAGTGGCTCATCCCCATAATCCCAGCACTTTGGGAGGCCGAGGTGGGAGGATTGCTTGAGTCCAGGAGTTCAAGACCAGCCAGGCAACATAGTGAGACCCCAGTCTCTCCAAAAAAAAAAAAAAAAAAGGAGCTGGGCATGGTGGTGCACACCTATGGTCCCAGCTATGGGGGAGACTGAGTGGGAGTGGATTGCTTGAGCCTAGAGGTTGAGGCTGCAGTGAGCTGCGATTGGATCACTGCACTCCAGCTTGGGCAGCAGAGAGAGAGAGAGACACTGTCTCAAAAAAAAAAAAAAAAAAAATCTGAATCTGTCATTTTCTTGTACTTTTACACTGGTCATGTTACTTACTCTTCTGAGCTTTAATGGCCTCATTAGTAAAATGGAGATAATGATCCATGCCATGTAAGGATTTAGGGATTCAGTGAGAGTCTACAGAGTGCACACGGTGTTGGGTTTGGCACATGGCAGTGCCCAGTAAGTGGCAGCTCTTCCGTCTGGGATCCTCTGTCTTCCCAGGCCTGTGTCTGTGGCTGCTGCAGGGCCCTTCATTTATGCCATTTGCTGTCTGCTTTACCTGGAGGTCATGGGTGTAACTTTTTCTCATTTCAAGTAAGTGCAGCTCCTCAAATGTTTCTTGAACACCAACAACAGGATCCGTGTTGAGTGCTAAGGATACAGGAGCCACTCTGCTGCAGTTTTGCCTCTCGGGCACTCAAGGCCAAATGAGAGAGAGGAGCAGTAAGTCAATCCCAGAACAGCCACTTCACAGGGTAGGACAGGTGACAGCCAGTTACAAACACCTGCTTGGGGGAGTCAGGTGAGGGCTTAGGGGGCTTCACGGTTTTAGTGTTGCCTAAACTGTCTCATTCCAACAGGAACCTGGGTCCTACTCCCATCCCAGGAATCTGGGGGCCTGGGTCCAGAGCAAAAGCATGGAACCCAAGACACACGGATAGTGTCTGTGGGGAAGCCTGGATCAAGAACCCAGACCGTCAGCTCTGGGCCAAGTCCCAAGAAGCTCCCAAGAGCCCAAGGCAGACATTCAGTGCACTTGATTTGTTGAAGAGGTCCTCTCAAACCCAGGGCAGTGAGGGAGGAAGGAGAAGGCAGGGGATGCAGTCTCAGCTGGAGCTGAACTTCAGCCTTCCTACAGAGCTCCAGAGCAGGAACCACGGCACTGTGTCGGCTTCACCAGGAGACAGGCTTTTGTACCCTGTGCCAGTCAGTCATTAGCTCTGGGTTTTGGAGAAGGGGGTGGGTGTGTCTGGGTGAGCCAATACCTGCTGCGCTGACGATTCTGCAGGGGGGGGCAACCCTGAGCGCCCTGAGCCCACACTCCTAGCTCCCGGAGGGTGGGTGCCCTGGCCCAGCACACTGTCCGGGTGGAGGGTAGGCAGAGGCAGAACTTGGTGGGAACAGCCACATGGAAACTAGATATAGAAGGTTTGTTTAGTTCTTGTTGTTGTTATTTGAGACAGAGTCTCGCCCTGGCACCCAGGCTGGAGTGCAGTGGTATCATCTCGGTTCACTGCAACCTCTGCCTCTCGGGTTCAAGTGATTCTTGTGCCTCAGCCTCCTGAGTAGCTGGGGTTACAGGCATGTGCCACAAGCCTGGCTAAGTTTTGTATTTTTGGTAGAGACAGGGTTTTACCATGTTGGTCAGGCTGGTCTCAAACTCCTGGCTTCAAGCAATTCACCTGCCTCAGCCTCCCAAAGTACTGTGATTACAGGTGTGAACCACTGCGCCCAGCCAGGATATAGAAGGTTTTAGAATTGCATCCTCATCTTGAATTGTCCATCTTCCAAAACTGTGACAATTAAATTGTTGCTTAAGCCACCCAGTCTATGGAAATCTGTGACAGAGCCCAAACTGACTAAGACGACATTCTTCCTAATGTTGGGAGACACTTCTCCCATGGTCTCTCCCACTCCCATACAGCTTGTCAAGCCCTGATCTCTATTTGGCCATTTCTCAAGGTTGTGTTGGAGCAAGCACCCTTGGCAGATCAGACAGTGTCTCTTCCCCAGACAATGAGCAGGCTGCTGTGGGCAGTGGGTTGCCCTGGCCCTGTGTCCTCTCCTGGGTGTAGCCCACTGTCAGGGGGGCACCCATCTAGACCCACCTGCTTCACTGCTGATGGCCTTGGAGCTCAGGGAGCTGAGGTGATCATGCTGACACTCTGGCTTCTGCTCTTGCTGTGAGTAAGGCCATCATTAGTCCCTGACCCAGGAGTCTCTCGTCTCGCAGCCCCATGCACTGTGGCAGGCCAACTCATTAGCTTACAAGGAGGGAACATATCAGCCTTTTCACAGTCCTTGGCATCTAGCATTAGTCACTACCACTTCAGCTGCCACAGCCTACGTATGTGCCACAGACACATGGGAAATTCCTCCCTCAACCTCTTGCCGACACCCAGAATACCCACAGTTCTCTTTGTCTATCTCATTTCTTTCCTCTCCCAAACCAAGTATAGCCTCAGGCTTCCCCTCACATCAGGTGTCTTCACAGGACCCCTTGCCGCAACCTCTCTGAAGTGGATCCTCCAGCAAAGCCTACAAAGCCCTTGTGACCTACACTCCCTGCTCTTGGTCCCAACTCACAGCTTTTCCCCATCAGAAACTTTCACTGTAGCAAAGTCAAACGTTTCTGCTCCCCGAAGTTCATGCCCCTTGATGCTGTTCTTTCTGCCTTGAATTATCCTTCACTGTCTTTGCCTCATTCTTCAAGACTGAGTTCCACAGACACTTCCTCCAGGAAGCCTCCTCTACGGTCTAGCTAACTCAATCAGCTTCCCTTATACCCTCACTATGTCCCCGTTGCATGTTGCACACAACAGCATCAACTAGTACCATAGGTACTGGCCAACTTCCCTGCCCTTCCAATACTGTGGGCTCCCTAGAGGCAAGAACTGTATATTACTCTTCCTACTATGCGCAATGCCTAGCTGCGGTGGTGCCCAGAAATCTTTCTTTTCTTTCCTTCCTTCCTTCCCTCCTTTCCTTCCTCCCTCCCCTTCTTTCCTTCCTCCCTCCCTCCTTCCCTCCTTCCTTCCTTCCTTCCTTCCTTCCTTCCTTCCCTCTTCCTCCCTTCCTTCCTTCTTTCTTTCTCTCTCTTTCCTCTTTTATTCCTTCCTTCCTTCCTTCCTTCCTTCCTTCCTTCCTTCCTTCCTTCCTTCCTTCCTTCCTTCCTTCCTTCCCTCCTTCCATTTGTTGACAGGGTTTTGCTTTGTGGCCCAGGCTGGAGTACAGTGGCACAACCACAGCCCACTGCAGCCTTGACCTCCTGGGCTCAAGCGATCCTCCTGCCTCAGCCTCCTGAGTAGCTGAGACTACAGGTGTGCACCACCACACCAGGCCAGAAATATTTCTAGAAAGAAAAAAAATGAATGAATACCCACCCTTTGCACAAATACTTCAGTTACTACCACTGGCCAAAGTGATCTCATTCCTCTGAACTGCCGTGGGACTTTGTGACAGTCTCAATGGGAATGTTTCACATTTCTCATCTCCGGCCTGGCTTTATGATCTCACTCGCAGCCCTTGAGTGTCAAGGTTGTATCTTCTCCTAGTTCAAATGGATCTTAGATCACTTTGGAGTTTTTCTGGCTTTCAATTTTATAGGTGTATTATTTTAAAATCCCGGAAACCTAATCCAAGGATAGCAAGAAAAGTTATGGAGTTTGTTCAATTTTATTTAGGTTAAGGGATGAATTTCCATTCAGCGTTGAGCGTATGCTAATTTGCATGTCTATTTTAACATAATAACCAAATCAATCTCCTGGGAGAAGAGAAGGGCATTGTGGTTTTCACGTCCCTCTGTCCATTCACTGTCTCTGAGCAGGTTTCAGGAGGTAAATGCATTCAAGACTCAGTAAATATTTATTGAGTGTTTAATAACATTCCTGCCTCAGGGACCTGGATGATGTCCCCAGTCAATGCATCGGCAGGGAATGAAGCTCTGATTTTATTTATGGGGCAGAAGCCTGAACAGAGGCTCCACTGCAACATCCAAGTGCAAGCTGCCAAGCAGCTGATCTGAAAAATCTGAGAACCCAAAGGGACCATGAATAAATGTATGAATGGGTGGATGCCTTTTGACAGCTCCACCTAGAATTCAATGTGCCCTACTCCACTTTCTCCACTCATCAGAGCACACGTCTTCCAGAATGTTCAGCAGCTCAGCTCAGAGAAGGGCTCTCTCTAGGCAGTCACGAGGGCGGAAAGTCTCCAAACAGTGGGCAGAACAGCAGCCGGGCTACAGTGCCGACGATTGCCCGTAAGGAGAGAGCAGGGCTTCCTTTGCAAGACACCATAAATTTCTTTCCAATCCTAGTTTAGTTCCTTGGGAAAGAAAGATAACTCCTTTGCTTATTTTGTCGCTTCTGTATTTGTGAGATGGAAAATAACGTTATAATGGGATGAGGAGTCCAGTCATTTTTCTCTTTCTTTTTTGAAGACAGGGTCTTGCTCTGTTGCCCAAGCTGTAGTGCAGCTGCGCATCATAGCTCACTGCAGCTTTGAACCCTCGGGCTCAGTGATTCTCCCACCTTGGCCTCCCGAGTAGCTGGAATTAGAGGGGCGAGCCACTGTGCCCAACTGTCTAGTCATTTTTCACCACACACCATTGAGAGGTTCAGTGGGTTCTGAGGTCTGAGACCCCACATCCAAACAAGTGGTAAAATTTGGAGAAAGGGAGGTCTCAGTTAGGACAGGGGTATGGTGCAGTGACTAAAAGTTTGGTTCTCGGCTTGGTGTGGTGGCTCACACCTGTAATCCCAGCACTTTGGGAGGCTGAGGCGGGCGGATCACCTGAGGTCAGGAGTTCAAGACCAGCCTGGCCAACATGGTAAAACTCTGTCTCTACTAAAAATACAAAAAAAAAAAAAAATTAGCCAGGCATGGTGGTGCATGCCTGTAGTCCCAGCTACTCAGGAGACTGAGGCATGAGAATCACTTGAACTGGGGAGGTGGATGCAGTGAACCAAGATTGTGCCAATGCACTCCAGCCTGAATAAGGGTGAAACTCTGTCTCAAAAAAAAAAAAAAAAAAAAATTGATCTTAAAGTCAGACAGAGAAGGGCTCTAGTCCTACTGACACCACTTATGACTTGGGAGACCATAGTGGGGGAAGCTGTAGATCACCTTTGAGTTCATTTTCCTCATCTGTAAGTCAGAAACAATAACCCTACCTGTCATTGTGCTTTAGCCATGCGATGCACTCCTGCTGGTCTCAACACTCCTACCCTGTTTGATGCACCCTTCACACAGGTGTGTGGCTTCCTCTGATGCACGCTCCTACTCCAAGGAGAGGTGTGCTGGCCTTTGATCTGTGTTTGTGTCAGGCTCCTTTACTAAACAGGGAGTGCATTGTGGGCCAGCACTTGGCCTCATTCATCTCTGTATGAGGGACACATGATTTGTCCACACATAAGTGATCTCTCTCTCCTCCTACCCCCAACTAGCTCAACATAATTTTCCCTTTGTCTACTCAGATTTTCCCTCTTTCCTACCCTCTAAAAAAGAATTTAGTCTGTACTGGGCAAGATGGAAAATGTCTGTGGAAACCTGGGTAGAGGGAAACAGAATCTGAGCTGCAGGAGGAAAGAGAATAAGATTTAGCCAGAGAGGTTAAGTTAAGCTATGGGTGGAAAGATGACAGATCCTGGGAAAAGCAGAGGAGGAGGATGATAGGGAAGCCAAGGAGGCCGGGCATCGGGAAGTGTTTGGAGGGAACTGGGCAAGTAGGATGTTCTGGGGCATCTGCTATCTGCTGAAAAGAGACAAAAGAGAAGTTGGAAAGGTTCGAGGGGTTATGAATTTGTTCCCCATTAATATTCTTTAAAAGATGCAAGACCACCAGGCACGGTGGCTCTTGCCTGTGATCCCAGCACTTCAGGAGGCTGAAGCAGGGGGATCACTTGAGGCCAGTAATTGGAGACCAGCCTGGGCAACATAATAAGACCCCGTCTCTACAAAAAAAATGTAAAAATTAGGTGGCACATACCTGTAGTCCAAGCTACTCATGAGGCTGAGGTGGGAGGATTGCTTGAGCCCAGGAAGTTGAGGCTGCAGTGAGCCCCTACTGATCCACTGCACTCCAGCCTAGGTGACAGAGTGAGACTGCTTTGAAAAAAGAAAAATTATGCAAAAGAAAAATTACAATTTAGTTTTAATTAAGTTTAATTATTTTGGGACTGTGTGTTTTTAAACGTGTCTCCATACATACACTAAGCTACATGGGGTCCCAAAATGTACCTGGGTTATACCCATCTCTTCAGAGGGTATCTGACACATACCAGATATTTCATCTGGTGGGCTGAACTGACTGTCTAATGCTGATGGCTGGGGAAATACTTAAAACCTTTTCTTGTTGTCTGAGCCACTCCCATCATCACAGCCACACTGCTGTCACAACAGAGGGAGCTACTGTACAAAGGCACAGAATTTTGGAGGGACGTGCTCAATCTGATAATAGATAACTTTAGGGGTGTATTTTCAGCCCTCAATAATCTCCTGGGAGCCGCCTTTCTATTACACGACAATGACCTCCTCACCAGTAGGTAACCTGATGAAGACAGTCAGATTCATTCTCCTTGGAGCTTGGAACTGTGACTAATGCGTTGGTCTCAGGTTGGGTTGGTTAGCTTGAGCAGATACGTAAACCCAGAGGCCAGGAAGCAGCTGGGTTTGTCCTCATGTAGGACAAAGCAGTGAGTTTGTCTGTAGAGAAGGAGAATGAGAAGAACAGAGAAATGAGACAGGGGGCAGTCAAGCCTGTATTCCTGGGTCTCTTTGAGATGGCTTTCCAATAAAGACCCATTGTGGCTGAAGCTCATTTGAGGTAGGTTTCACTTACCTGCAACCCAAGACAATGACATCAGTGCCTTGAGCCACAGTCCCTCAGCATTGCCGGTTGTCCTTCTGCCAGTTGTCCCCTTAGGCCTGGGCAGGACAGGAAGATGTGGAAGGAAACACCTCATGTTCCTAGTGGCTTTGTAGGCAGGTAACCCCTTCCAGGCTGCTCTAGTGCCCGCTGCCGCAACTGGGTCTTCCTAGCCTGGCAAAGAAGAGAAGAGGTTAAAGCCCTCACTGTTTCCATCTCCCTTGACACCAATGAAAAGAAAAACAAGAAAAACATCTCTTCCAAAACAGCAAATCAGCAGAACCAGCGGAGGAGCAAGTCATCAATTTTTTCTAGAAAACTGGCAAACACTTTTCAAGGGTGTTAAAGATAATCAGACACAAAAATAAGACTTAATTAGGCACTAGTTTCACCCTCAGGAAAACTGAACCCAAAGATGAAAATGTGTAGGCTTTGAAGAGAGAGCTTTCTGGAAAATCAATAAAAGAAGTCAGAGCCATCTGATTGCTTTTTTTTTTTTTTTTTTTGAGACAGAGACTTGCTCTGTCACCCCGGCTAGAGTGCAGTGGCACAATCTCCGCTCACTGCAACCTCCACCTCATGAGTCCAAGCCATTCTCCTGCCTCAGCCTCCTGAGTAGCTGGGACTACAGGTGTGCGCCACCATGCCCGGCTAATTTTTGTATTTGTAGTAGAGACAGGGTTTCACCATGTTGGTTAGGCTGGTCTTAAACTCCTGGCTTCAAGTGATCACCCCACCTTGGGTTCCAGAAATGTCTCCCAACAGAAATGCTGCACCCTGCCTGATTGCTGTTTTTTATAGTGGATACTTTGTCTCACATTTCACCATGGGCTTTGGACATTTCACATGCCTTTCTCTCTTCATTGGGCATTTTAACATTATAAAATCCATCAGCTAAGGTTTCTCAAAGTCCCCCAAACCAACCTAGATCCCCTTTTACCTGTCTTTGTATACTGGGGCTTGTATAAGATTTTATTTCAAAAGGGGTTTTGCAGCTACCAATGGCCTTGGAAACTCTGACGGACAGCACTCCAGAAGGAAGAATGAGTCAATGTTCACTTCTTTTCGAGGCATTCATCACGCATCTGGACCACTGCCCCCAACCCCGCCCGCCAAGTTTGCCATTTCCCTTGCAATGGAAAGAAAAAGCCCTGACCCATGGGGTTGCTCTGAAAAGGTGGCCAATTCACTTTCTTTTTGTGTTTGTTTTTTTTTTTTTTTTGAGACAGAGTCTCGCTCTGTCGCCCAGGCTGGAGTGCAATGGCACGATCTCGGTTCACTGCAACCTCCGCCTCCCGGGTTCAAGCGATTCTTCTGCCTCAGCCTCCAGAGTAGCTGGGATTTCAGACACTTTTTTCTTTCACTTTTACTGACAGAAACTTGTTCAGAGAAGAAAGCCCAGGTGCTCTGGCCTGAGGCTCTGACCAAAACTATCTTCGACACCACTTTAAACAGTGAAAGAAGCAGTAACTTTGAAGGTTTGGCCGGGGTGTGTGTGTGTGTGTGTGTGTGACCAAAGATGGCAATTTCCGGATAGGTCTTCTTTGCTTGATAAAAAGATATTAGCTGCCCTTTCAGTTGTGGAAGTTGAGGCTCAGGACACAGTTTGAATGAAGAGGCTGGGGCAAAGGAAGACAAGGTCCATTTTCTGAGGAGCTGTGCTGCAGAGGGGGTGAGTAGGTGGCCTGGGGACCGGGGAAGCTGGGGTTTTGGGGGGCCGGGAATAAAGGTCTTGGGAGGAAGAGGGGGCAGCACCAAGGCAGCTGGCCTGGGTGGAAGGAGAAGTGGCGGGAGACCCTCTGTGCTGTGGATGGGAGGTGAGCTCGAGGACGCAATGTCAAATACTCAAGTTCCTGAACCCCGCTCTAACGCCTCCAAACCTTCAGTAATGCCTGTGGTGGGCCTGCCTGGAGAGCACACTTGAGGGAGGGCTGGAGGAATGTTCTGGAGCAAGCCAGGGGCTGCAGAAACATGGAGAGGGAGCAAAAATGTGCCCAAAGATGGTCACGGAGGGGCTGGGGACAGACTGTGGGGCTAGAGTCCCCAGTTCGCCTTCTGCCCCAGAACTCCTCAAACAGAATAGGGACAGCCCTGGACTTAACACATTGATGTGGGAAAAGAGAGAGTTACTTTGGGTGTTAAAACAGCTGCTGATCCCAGAAGGTGGAAGAACTTGGGGATAATTGGGACAGGAGATGATCTGCAGCAGTTGGTGTTCTAATCTCTCTTCCCTTCATATCTCTTCTTTCCTTGCTTCCATTTTTCACATCTTGTATTTTTCTCTTCAAGGAAATGATATATTTATTTTCAGTGGAAACCCAGTGTCTGCGCTTGATTTTGAGCTTTCCCTCTTTTGTCTCTTAAGACATACAAAGCAGCTGCCAACTATTCCATGGTTTCCCAGCTGTAGGAGCCCTGCCCTGCACCCTCGCAGCAGCCCTAAAGCAGATACCCCAGGGAGCACCTACCTGGGGCACCCCAGGTTGGCACCAACATACAAAGTGGTCAAAAATGTGCTGTTATCCCTCAAGGGGCTGCTTAATAAATCACAGTTTTACTTCCCTCTTTGGTCCAAAAGTTTTGAGAGAGAGAGAGAGCACATGTGTATGTGTCCTTCACAGGACACCATAAGAAAGTAAAAAGACAACCCTTAAAATGGGAGAAAATATTTGTAAACTGCATTTCTGATAAGGCATATCTGATAAACGTTTACAGCTTAATAATTTTATTTTAAAAATAACCCAATTAAAACAGTTAGCAAAGGGTCTGAATCGACATTTCCGCAAGGTAGATAAACATACGGCCAATAAGCACATGAAACTATGCTCCACACCATTTGCCATCAGGGACATGAAAATCAAAACCACAATAAGATACCATGTCACACCTACCAGAGTGGCTAAAATTTAAAAAGACAGCAAGAACAAGTGTTGGCAAAGATGTGGAAAAATCTTTGGTGGTGGTGGAAAAGAGATTTATTTTGCTGGTAGAAACTGCTAATGGAAAAGGTTAAGCATAGAGTTACAATTTTTTTGCTTTGCAGGGGGCACAGGGCCTGGTTCTGTCATCTAGGCTGGAGCACAGTGGCACGATCTCAGCTCAGAGCCTGGTTCTGTCATCTAGGCTGGTGCACAGTGGCACGATCTCAGCTCACTGCAACTTCTGCCTCCCACTCTCAAGCAATCTTCCCATCTCAGCCTCCCACCTCGCCATTATCCTTGCAATGGAAAGAAAAAGCCTTATCAGATATACCTTATCAGATATGTAATTTGCAAATATTTTCTAGAGTAGCTATTTCTAGAGTAGCTAGGAGTATAGGTGCCACCACGCCCAGCTAATTTTTGTATTTTTCTTTAGAGACAGAGTCTCACTTTATTGCGCAGGCTGGTCTGGAACTCCAGAGCTCAAACATTCTACCTGCCTTGGCCTCCCAAAGTGCTGGGATTACAGATGTGAACCACCTCACCCAGCTAGAGTTACGATTTAACCGGACTGAAACATATGTCCACAAAAAAAACTTGTCCACAAATATTCATAGCACATTATTCAAAAAAACCAAAAAGTGGAAACAACCCAAATGTCCATCATTTCATGAATGGGTAAATAAATTGTGGCATATCCAAACAACGGAATGTTAATTCAGCAATCTGAATGACTGAAAGACTGATAAATGCTACAACATGAGCAAAGCTTGAAGACATGCTGAGTGAAAGAAGCCAGACACTAAGCACCGTAAATTCTGATTGCATTTGTATGAAATGTCCAGAACAGTCAAATTCATAGAGACAGAAAGTACATCTATAGTTGCCTAGGGCTGGAGGTGGGTGTGGACAGGGAAGGGACTGGCTGCTGACAGGTACCACATTTCATCTGGGATGATAAAAATGCTCTAAAACTGATTGCGGTGATGGTTGCCCAGCTCTGTCAGTATTCTAAAAACCATTAAATGATTCACTTTAAATGGGTGAATGATAAGGTATATGTGTTATTTAAAAAATTGGGCAATGTATTGTTTTCTCTAAGACTTCTAAGCACTTGGATTTTTTGTTTGTTCAAACTTTTATCATTAACTTCTAGAATTATCTCACTGTGGTCAGAGAATGTTGCCAGAATAATTTCTTTGAAATTAATTAAGAATTTCTTTGAAATTAATTAAGAATTTCTTTGTGGCCTAGTGTACGATCAATTTTTATTAATCTTTTTCAGTGTTTGAAATGTACATATATTTAACGACTTATTGAGCACTTAAGCATGCCAGGTGCTATCCTGGATACTTCACACACATGAGCTCTGGTCTCAATTCTGCAGTGGCCTCCTTCATTTCACAATGGTGATGCTGAGGCCCACAGTAGTTAATCCCAGCTCCAGTGAACGGGAGGGCCTGGGAACTGAGCCTTAGCCTGTCTGGCTCCCAGAAGCCTGTTCACCACACTTGATCACAATACCCTTTTAAATGGCTTTTGTTTATGCAAATGGCCTTTCCTTTGACAAGAGCACTGGGTCATTTCTCTCCTTATCTGCGGCTCACATTGATATAGTTAAAAGACTATTTTGCAGGAGCATTTCCTTCCTCACACTATTGCTTCAATTCGGCAGTTAAAACTTGACTAGTGAATTGGAGACATAGAAAACGCAGAAAAAAGCAAAGTGATTCTCAAAAGGACCTAGAGGATGTGAATAAACTAAAAGACCATGTAACTGAATGGATAGATTGAATATGGTTAGGCTAGCCAATTTCCCCCTGATTAATATATCATACATTTAATACTCCTGTGAGATTTTAAAAACTTGTCTAAATAACCCTGAAATTCATCAGAAAGTAAAATCATAATTTGAATTGCTAGAATTTTTTTCAAAGCTAGAGTAATGGAAGGGTCTCATTCTACATGATATTAAGCAGTGTCATGACGCTATGCAAACGATGCAGGAAAGTAGAAGAGTGGATTTGATGCATAACCCTGTGGAACAGCGTAGATATCAGTGGGGGAAAAACCCAAGTAAAAGAAGAACTAAGTATCTGACAAAGGTGGCATTTAATTCAGTGAAGAAAGAGAATATTGTTGGCCGGGCGCAGTGGCTCAAGCCTGTAATCCCAGCACTTTGGGAGGCCGAGACGGGCGGATCACGAGGCCAGGAGATCGAGACCATCCTGGCTAACACGGTGAAACCCCGTCTCTACTAAAAAAATACAAAAAACTAGCCGGGCGAGGTGGCGGGCGCCTGTAGTCCCAGCTACTCGGGAGGCTGAGGCAGGAGAATGATGTAAAAACCCGGGAGGCGGAGCTTGCAGTGAGCTGAGATCCGGGCCACTGTACTCCAGCCCGGGCGACAGAGTGAGACTCCGTCTCAAAAAAAAAAAAAAAAAAAGAGAATATTGTTTAAAAAATAAGGCTGGGATGATTGGTTAGTTATTTTGGGAAACATTTTAACTCCTCACTACATAAAACTTTAAAACTTTGATATACTAAAAACACTATTAACAAAATTTTAGGACAAACTTTAGATTGGAAAAATTTGCAACAAATACGCTATATGGTTTTGATTTACAAAGGGCTTTTACAAATCAATGAGAAAATTGCTAACATCTCCCAGTGGACAAAGGGCACACAGAGGCTTTAAAAGTATTGAATATATAAATAGCCTGTAAGCCAAAAAAAGAAGGTTCATCTTCTGCACTAATTGAAGAAGTACAAATCAAAACAAATAAAAAATAATTAACTGTTGAAAGACAAAATTTGCTATTTGTCGTTCACTGTAATAGTTCTGACAAAATCTTAGAAAAATAGCATTCTCATTGCTGATAGGGATATAAATCCATGAAAACTTCCTGGGACCAATTTGAAAGTATACTTCAAAAGCCTTAAAAATATGTATTTATTGTGATTTAACAGTAATAGTACTAGGAATTCTTCCTTTAAAAAACGGGAAGGGAGGCCGGGCGTGGTGGCTCAAGCCTGTAATCCCCGCACTTTGGGAGGCCGAGACGGGCGGATCACGAGGTCAGGAGATCGAGACCATCCTGGCTAACACGGTGAAACCCCGTCTCTATTAAGAAATATAAAAAACTAGCCGGGCGAGGTGGCGGGCGCCTGTAGTCCCAGCTACTCGGGAGGCTGAGGCCGGAGAATGGCGTGAACCCGGGAGGCGGAGCTTGCAGTGAGCTGAGATCTGGCCACTGCACTCCAGCCTGGGCGACAGAGCGAGATTCCGTCTCAAAAAAAAAAAAAAAAGAGAAAAAAAAAAATGGGAAGGGAAAGGAAAGGAAAAGAAACTGTGAATACCCAAATGGGGGTTAGTAAAACACGTTAGGGTACAACCATTCAATAAACTATTTTGTAGCTTTTAAAAATGACGTAGGAGGGTCAGGAGTGGTGGCTCGTGCCTGTAATCCCAACTCTCTGGGAGACCAGGGTGGGAGGACTGCTTGAACCCCGGAGTTCAAGACCAGCCTAGGCAACACAGTGAGACCCTATCTCTGTAAAAAATAAAAAATATATCCGGGTGTGGTGGGTTATGCCTCTGGTCCCAGCTACTCGGAAGGCTGAGTCAGGAGGATTACTTGAGACCAAGAGTTGAGAAGTTGAGGCTGCAGTGAGCAGTGGTCCTGCCATTGCACTCCATCCTGGGCATCAGAGTTAGAGCTGTCTCAAACACCAAAAAAAAAAAAAAAAGAGAACAGAACTGGAAAAATGCTTCAACATGCAAGTCTTCTCAAGTGGGTTGCCTGCAGGGCTATGTTGGGAAGGTTTCTGAGGTTTTCTCTGGATGAGAACAATGTCATAATTGATGGGTTACTTTCTATCCCCGTGATAAAAGGCCACATAATGATATGTAAAGATGTTCAATTTTTGTTAATTAAAATTATGTGAATATACACATTAACAAGGACAGAAAGACCCCTTGGCACACTGCAGTAAGAAGGGCACCCCTGTGAGGTTCTCCCCCAAAATCCCTAACACAAATGCCATTATGAGGAAAACATCAGACAAACTCCAACTGAGGAATATCCTACTGAAACCCTGATCGGTGCTCCGTAAAAATGCCGTGATCACGAAGAATAAGAAAAGACTGACAAACGCACAGAGTGGAGGGGACTGAGGAGACGGGATGAATGCTCTGTGGAGTCCTGGATGTGATCCAGGATTGAAAAAGGACATTCACGGACAAACTGGTGAAATCCAAATAAAATCCGTAGTTTAGTTAATAGTATTGTACTAGTGTTAACTTCTTCATTTTGACAAATGTAGCCGTGGTTTTGTAAGATGTTAACATTACAAGAAGCTGAGTAAAGTACTCTCTGTACTGTCTTTACAACATTTTGTAAACCTAAAATCATGACAAAATTTTTTAAATGTTTAAATGGAGGGAATGCTAAAAATGAGTCTACAGTTAAGCAAATATTCAATCTGGTGTAATGCTATTCAGAGTTTCTTTTTCTAATAATCAATAAATAGAACATTTTATTTTTCATTGCAATGACTTTTTAAAACTAAATTTTTAAGATTTTAGATTTGGGGTACATGTGCAGGTTTGTTGCATGGAGATATATATATATAGGGGTTTCTATTGAACCCCTAACCCAAGTGAGCATAGTACCCTATATGTAGCTTTTCAACCCTTGGCCTCCCACCTCCATCTCTCTCCCGACTTTTGAGGTCCGCGGTGTCTGTTGTTTCCATCTTTATGTTGGTGTGTATACCTATTGTTTAGCTCTCACTTATGAGTAGGAACAAGTGGTATTTGATTTTCTGCTTCAAATCAGACATTTTTTTTAAACTAGTCATATCCAATAGTAAAATGCTAGTGTTAGTACAAGGCAATAATAGATGTTCTTTTTGTTTCCTGTATTTTTAAATTTCCTTTTATATACATATATTAATAATTATTTTTAAACGTAAACTATTTTAAAAATCATAAAGAGAAAAAGCAACATACTCTGGTCTGGATTCAGAAAAGTCCTCCCAGGGCCAGCAGACTGCACCCCTTGTAGTCCAAGCTGGCAATGAAAAGGCAATGAGATGCACGCTGGAGAGAAATGGAGAGCTTTCCAGGAAAGCCAAGCATTGCAATGCAAAGTGCATTCAGGCTGTGAACCACAGTGGGACAAAAAGGCCTTGAGAACTTTTGGCAGAAGTACACTCCGTGAGTGAGCAAGAAAAGCATCTCACAGAGAGAAAAGCACCTCTCTCTGTGTCCTTCGATGGCCAGGAGGATGCGCAGCCAGGAGGCAGGGAAGGTTTTCCAGGCTCAGGTGGCCTGGTGCCAGGCCCTGAAATGGGAACAGCAGAAACGTGGTCTGGCCACTTGGTGTGAATGGGACAAATGGGAAGTGGGCAGTGTGCAGGGGCAAAGCAGGCAGAGCAGTCCCTGGCTGTCACTTATGGCCAGGGCAGGACTGTGTGACCAGACCAGGCAATGCTGAGGTGCATTCAGGGGGGCCTCTCTACCCATCCATCACTCTTGGAGCCCCGCTATGTTCCCAGCACAGTGCTGAGGGTTAAGGATAGTGGTGTGTCCTGCCTGATGGCACCTCCCATCCCATAATGAAGGTAAGTACAGGGGGAATAGGTGGCAAGAGTGAGAAGCACGCCTGCCCTCGCACAGCAGCGAAAGGCTCAGAGGTGGGTGGAGAAGCAGCCAACCTGTGTAGGTCTGGCTCCGAGGGCAGAGCAGAGCTGGGTAAGGTTTCTCTCTCCACCTCTGGAGGTCACGGGCCCAAGGGCAAGCCTTAGCACAGCTAGGCTTATCTCCTATGATAAATCAGCCAGAGAACACAGGGATTCCATTTCCTGTCAGTCACTCAGAAACTCACAGCAAGGGGATCTGCTCAAATGCAGCGGTTTTGGCTCGATTCCCTCTCATAGTCCTAGTGAAAGTGAGGTTGGGTCATTCCTCCTTCACTTAACATATTCATGCTTAAAACCAACATCTGCTGAGCACCTACTACGTGCTAGATGACACCAATCCCAAAGCTCCCTCTTCAGGCAAGCTAAGAAATGGATAGTGCCGACCTAAGTGGGGTTTGGGTGGAGATCCAAAAAAGATCTAAGGGGCAGCCTGCAGAACCCCTGGCATGGCAAGGGCCCCACGCAATCCAGCAGTGTAACATGTAGTATAATGTGGCCTCAGTTTCCACAGATGCACCAGCCTTGTGCCTTAAAAGGAAAAAAAAAAAAAAACTATGGCAAATGTAGCCTTTTCAGAGTCAAAAGGAAAATTCAGATAATCATTGTGCCTTCAGGAGCTGTCTCTGATTGCTATGGAATCAGCCTACCGGCAAAAACCAAATGATAGAAGCATTTAGGACGATAGTGACTATTCAAGACTTTTCAAAGAGGATTTCAAATGAGTGTGGGTGGCAGGGCACCCGGAAGTCATGAGACCTGGAGCAAGTTTTCTACCGTTTGAAACCCGAGTTTCCTCTTCTCTATAATGGAGTAGCCATAAGTCTACTTACTTCATGGGGTTGTTGCAAGGATGAAATAGACAATGCCCATTTCTCACTTCGCGCCTGGTGCATATGAGGACTCAGCAAGTGTTAGGTATCAACTGAATATTGAAACTCCATGACATGTTGATATATTAAATTCCATCGTACAAACTAAATAATTTTACCAAATGCAAAAACAGTCATGTTCCAAGTACGCAAGAATTCTTACCTCATTAGTTATATTTAGGTTATACTTTCTTGAACTTTAAAAATTTGTATTCACTTAGCATTTGTGTGTTTATCTGCTAGCAGATGAGAGGACCAGCCACTAGCAAAGGTGTACAAGCACTTTCTGAAAAAGTTTCTTCTGTCAGTCCATGCCTCGTTTCCTGTGACTTGGGAAACAGTGGTCAGCGTTAAATCACAGAACGACTCCTCCGGGCCGGCTTCACCAATGTTCTTTGAAAACATAGCCTAAGAGCCAGTAAATTTGACTAAATATTTAAAATCCACTTCCTTCAATTTTAAAGAGAACCCATTAGAATGTATAATGGGGCCAAGAAAATCACCAGGCTGTCTGCCAACCTTTCCTAAAAATACAGTCAATCTGAGAATTCCCAGAACTCAAGAAAAACTGCAAATGTTCAGGCTGATGAGCTCGACAGCGAGACACGAGGTTCTGCTGCTTGAGGGCCCATCATTTGTCTTATTGAGGGATGAGGTGCTTTTGAGAGTGGAAAGGGCCCTACTAACAATGATGTCAGAACAGCAGACATACATGCAGCTTGTCCCGGGCAAACCGGGCACAATGTCTCCTCCTCCACAGGCAGCTAAGCTCCCCAGAACACTTCTGGGCTGCAGGCAGTGCGGACACGCGAGTGCACATGCCTGCTGCCCACCCAGCCATGTAGTTGGTAAGGAAAGCAAGGGAGCTGGACGGGCTCAACACGCATTAAGACAGCTCAGAGGCTGGACACGCTGGTGTAGATCAATATCCCACGGAGCCCTCACTTCAGCTGAAGATACGGACCCTTCAAAAGAAGCGCTGTATTGCCTAAAGAAACCAGAATTTGGGAGTCAGTATCAAAGGAGGCCTCCAAACTTTCCTCGCGGAATTACCAAAATGATTCAGTCCAGTTCATGAGCCAGTCCATAAATGGTGTTCCTGTGCCAGATGCAGTGACCAGGGCTGGGGACCCAGGAGAAGGAAGGTGCCATCTACGGAGGAGACGAAGCTTTCTGCCCATATATGTGGGTTAGAGTCACTGGCCTCAGACCAGAGGCAACAGACAAGCCACAGTCTTGGGGGAACCGAGGAGGGAGGGAAGGACTCCACCTAGCAAGGCCAGGGACACTTGACCTAGAAGAACTGAGCCTGGAGGCTAGGCTGGGGGCCAGGAAGCAGACCAGGAGCAGGGCACTGTCTGCAAAGAGAAGGGGGTACAGCAGCCTTAGGGACAATCAGGGTGATTTCGAGAACAAGGTTAATGCATTCAAGGGATGAGCTGAATAGGAGAGAAGTGATTAGGGGCATGTGCCAGGTCTGCCTTTAGTAACTGTGGGGACTGGAGGTCTCCGGCCCCTGGTCTATTCCCTTCTCACCCTTCCCTGCCCCACCCTGCCACCATTTCTTAGCACAAATGCTCCGTGAGCATATATGTGGACAGGTCAGCCCAATCCCTCCACACCAGCTTGCAGACAGCACCTTGCTGTGCGCCCTCAGGCCTAGTGTACATGACTTGCCTCACAGTCTTCTTTGGAGCAAATGGAGCCTGGAAGGAGGTTCTCACAGAGCTGGGAGTGGGCTCAGGGCATTGGGACAGGTATTCCAGAATCCCAGGACCTGGTGCGTGGTCTTGAAAGGGGTGCACAGGCTCTGATAAGTAGATCCCCTAAGTCCCAAGGACTCCTGGGACAGGGGTACCTGGAGAGGACCAGAGCAGGGTCCCCTAAAGTGTAGAGCTCAGGGCAGGGCTACAATTGCCCAGGACTGAGGGTGGTTCTTACCAGAACTTCTCCAGTCCTTCTGGAAAGGAACACCCCACCCCACCAAGGCCCACTTGTAGGTGGGCCCCTGCCCCCATTCCTCCAAACCCTGACTGCCCTCTCCTTTGCAAGGACTCTAGCCCTACAGCTGTTCTCAATACCCTCCAGTAGAGCCCACTACCAGGGGCATGATCACAAATGTGACCCCCAGGTCTGAGATCAGGGCCTCCTTGCTGGCCCTTGGAGAACACTCAATTCCGGCAGCTTTGCTCAAGCAGGTGACCGTCCTCAGGGTCTCACCTAGACGTCCTGTCAGGGCTCTCAATCCTCACCTGTAAAAACCCTGATGCCCACTTCTACCCACAAGATTCTGATGCAATTAACACAGGAGAAGCCCAAGAGCAGGAATTTGTAAAAGCTTCTGGGGTCACTCTGTATTGAGGACAACCAGAGTGAAGGGTCACCTTGTCTGCCTGCAGTAAGTGTTTTGTTTTTTGTTTTTGTTTTTGTTTTTTTAACAAACACACACACACATTTTTTTTGTTTGTTTTAGTTAAGAACTTACACACTTTCTATTCAGAAATGGAAAGATTTTTTGGAGATCTACAAGAAATGCTCTGTCCCCAAAGCTACACTCATACATTCTTTCTTGAGAAGAAAATCTATGCGTCTCTCCATCAATTCATCACACACAAGGAGCTGGGCCTTGTGCCAGGCACATAGGATACAGCTGTGAACAAGACAGACAGTCCTGGCCCTCAGGGAGGGTCCACTGGAATAAGGGAGACATGTTAAATGAGGAATCACTCAGTTATGTATTACACTGCAATTACAATAAGTGGTTCAAATGGAGTACAAGGGAAATCCCTAAGTGAAGGGTATAACTGGACAACCTGCCTAACCAGGAAGGGCCTTCCTTGGAGAATCAACATCCCAGAGCTGATCAGCAGGACAGGTAGGACTCACTGAGGGTAAGGATGGCTGGGGAGTTAGAGGGTATCAGAACATTCTAGGCATGGAGTTCTTGAGGGAGAGGAACCCAAAAGACCAAAATGGCTACAGTGTAGAGAGAGAAAGACAGAGAGGCAGGATGGGGCTGGAGAGCAGAGATCAGACCTGGGCGAGGTGAGGACTCGAGTGTGTATCAGTTATCCATTGCTGTGTAACAAGTTACCCCAAGACGTATCAGCCTCATACAGCAAAACTGTATTATCTCACAGTTTCTGAGGGTGCTAAGTTCAGAGTGCCTTAGCTGACTGGGTCTAACTCAGAGTCTCTCATGAGTTTGCAGTCAAGCCGTGGGCAGGGGCTGCCATCTCAGATGTCTCTACTGGGGAGGATCTGCTTCTGAGAGGGCTCCTGCACTTGGTTATTGCCTGAAGTCTTCAGTTCCTCCCTGCATAGGCCTCTCTGTTAGGCCGCCTGAATATGCTCACGAAGTAGCAGCTGGCTTCTCCCAGAGCGAGTGATCCAGGGGAGAGGAGACCCACGAGGGAAGCTGAAGCCTTTTATAACCTAATCTTGGAAGCAGCAAACCATCCTTTCTGCCATCTTTTATTGGTCAGAAGGTATCATGAAGTCCAGCCCACACTAACGGGAGAGTGTCCCGTAAAAGTGAGCGTAGCAAGGTGTGGGGCCATTTGGGGTCATCTTGGAAGCTGAACCCACAGGGAGCACATTCTGATTTTGTTTTCTTTTTTCCCCTTCTTTTTTATTTATTTATTTTTTGTTTTTCTTTCTTTCTTTCTTTCTTTTTTTTTTTTTTTGGAGATGGGGTCTCACTCCATCACCCAGGCTGGAGTGCAGTGGCATGATCTTGGCTCACTGCAACCTTCACTTCCTGGGCTCAAGCCATCCTCCCACTTCAATCTCCGAAGTAGCTGGGACTACCAGCATGCACCACCACACCTGACTAATTTTTTGCATTTTTGGTAGAGATGGGATTTTGCCATGTTGCCCAGGCTGGCCTTGAACTCCTGAGCTCAGATGATCTGCCCATCTCGATCTCTCAAAGGGATAGTATTACAGGTGTGAGCCACTGTGCTCAGCCCCAATTTTCATTTAAAACAAAACCACATGTTCCCAAGGGAATGTTTTGGGATGATAGAAATGTTTTATATCGTGTTTGTGATAGAGGTTATGCAACTGCATACCTTTGTCAAAACTCATCGAATTTTGAATCTTCAATGCATTCTTCTGAGTGATAGAAGTCAGACTCAAAAGGCCATATACTGCGACTTCTGTTTCTGAGAAGGTGGAGTAGATAGACTTTTCTCTATTCTTTTCACTAAGTACAAATAAATGCCCTAGACATTATATACATATGTGTGCATGTGTGTGTATAATAAACATAAGATTTATGTATATGTAAATCTATATTTTACATATGTTTGTGTAAAATAAAAGATTCTGAAAGACAGAGAGAAAGTGACAGACTGTCTAGACATATTGTGACCTGAGTGATGACACTGGGTTTTTTTTTTTTGTCCCTGTATATTCCAGATTTGGAGCTGAAGAGGTGGCCTTCTGGAAACACCAACCGTCATAGACAAGAAGAGCCCCAAAAAAGGCCCGTCCTCTCGAAGCCAAGCACCAGGGAAGGGGCAGCCTAGCAAGACAGAAACTTTTAGACAATTACTGCTCTACTCCAGCAAAGACCAAAGGGGGAGCTGGCAGCCAGGCTGTAAGGAGGCTCCTAATATCTGCCCAGAGGTGGTGTCAAAAAAACCAAGGGAGGAGCCTGCACTTCCATCCCCATCAGTTGGAAATGAAACCCCAGTTCTCCAGTGTCAGAGGAAACCCTACAGGGGGACTGGCCTTCTGTCCCCTCCTGGCAGTAATGGGGTGCCCCTTTCTCTCCTCACTGGGGCAGTGTCAGAGGAGGCCAAAAGGAGAGTCAGAACTTTCACCATCTCCTGGCAGTAATGAGGCCACCCCCACCTCGGAGACAAGGGAGTCAGAACTCCCATCCTGCCCCATAACAAGGAAGCTCCCCACTTGGGTGTCAGCAGAGGCTTAGTGGGGAGCCTGAGCTGTGACCTCCACCTGGCGGTAATTAGGTGGTGCCTTCCACCTCCCCTGCAGGAGCAGTGCCACAAACAGCCAGCGACAACAGGGGGTTGAAATCAGAGCCAGAGTCTCATTACATAATATGAAAATGTCTCATTTTCGATTACAGAAATCACTTGGCCTACTGAAGAACCAGGAAAATGTCAAATTTGGAGAAAAAAGACAATCAATAGAAGTGAACATTAAGATGACTGAGATGCTAGGATCATTAGACAAAGATTTTAAAGAAGCCCCGATAGAAATACTTCAGTGAGCAATAAAAAATGAAAAACTTTTGCTCTACAAAGATCCTGTTAAGAGAATGAAAAGACAGGCTGCCAGAGTGACAGAAAATAGTTGCAAATCACATATGTGACAAAAAAATACATATAAAATTAACTTGGCTACTAAAAAAATTTTTTTGTAGAGAAGTGGTTCTCACTTTGTTGCCCCGGCTGGTCTTGAACTGTCGAGTTTAAGCAACTCTCCTGCCTTGGCTCCTGTATTAGTTCATTTTCATCCTGCTGATAAAGACATACCCGAGACTGGGAAATTCACAAAAGAAAGAAGTTGAACGAACTCACAGTTCCACATGGCTGGGGAGGCCTCATAATCATGGAGGAAGGTGAAAGGCACGCCTCACATGGTGGCAGACAAGAGAAGAGAGAGAAGTGAAAGCAGAAACCCGTTATAAAACCATTAGATCTCATGAGACTTATTGACTAAGATGAGAACCATATGGGGGAAACTCCCAATTCAGTCATCTCCCACCAGGTCCCTCCCACAATGCATGGGAATTATGGGAGTACAATTCAGGATGAGATTTGGGTGGGGACACTGAGCCAAACTATATAGCCCCCCAAAGTGGCTGGGATTACAGGCATGAGCCACTGCACCTGGCCTATTTTTAAACTCTCAAAGCTCAACAGTAAAAAAGAAAACAATCCAGGTAGAACGTGGACAAAAGATGTCAAGAGACATTTCACCAAAGAACATACACAGATAGCACAGAGAAAGATGGGTAGCATCATAAGTCACTAGGGAAATGCAAATTATAGCCACAATGAGAGACCACCATGCATGGCTAAAATAAAACACAGTGACAACACCAAATGCTTTCCAGGGTGCAGAGAGATTGGATCCCTCATGCGTTGCTGGTGGGAATGTAAAACACTACAACCATTCTGGAAAACAGTTTGACAGTTTCTTTAAAAACTAAACATGCAACTACCATATGACCAGCAACTGTTTTAGGCATTTATCCCAGAGAAATGAAGACTTTGGTCTATACAGAAGACTGTATACAAATGTTTATAGCAGCTTTATTCATGGGAGCCCCAAACTGGAAACAACTCAGATGTCTTTCTGTGGGTGAATGATTACACAAATTGTGCTCCCTCCTACCATGGGATGCCACTCAGCAATAAAAAGGGACTGAATATTCACGCACTCAGCAAACCGGATGACTCTCCAGAGAATTATGCTGAGTGAAAAAAAGCCAGTCCTGAAAGGTTCCATACTGTATGATTCCACTTACAAAACATTCTTGAAATGATAAAATTATAGAAATGGAGAAACAAGTAGTGTTTGCCAGAGGCTAAGAAGGGAGTAGGAGTGAAAAGGACGCAGATGCAGTCATAAAAAGTCAACAGTGGCCGGGCACAGTGGCTCATGGGTGTAATCCCAGCACTTTGAGAGGCCGAGACGGGGGGATCACTTGAGTTCAGGAGTTCGAGACCAGCCTGGCCAATATGGTGAAACCCCATCTCTACTAAAATACAAAAATTAGGCAGACTTGGTGGTGGGTGCCTGTAATCCCAGCTACTTGGGAGGCTGAGGCAGGAGAATCGCTTGAACCTGGGAGGCAGAGGCTGACAAAAAAAGAAAAGAAAAGAAAAGAAAAATCAACGGAGGGATATCTGTGATGATGGAAATCCTCTATATCTTGACTATATCAATGTCAATATCCTGGTTGTGATATTATCCTGTAGTTTGGTAACATGCTACCACTGATAAAACTGAATAAAGGGTATAGGGGATCTCTCAGAATCATTTCTTACAATTGCGTGTGAACCTACAGTTATTTCAAAATAAAAAGGTAGCATATGTTATCACTGATTACCTGAGGTCAGGAGTTCGAGACTAGCCTGGCTAACATAGTGAAACCCCGTCTCTACTAAAAATACAAAAAATTAGCTGGGCGTGGTGGTGGGCATCTGTAATCCCAGCTACTTGGGAGGCTGAGGCAGGAGATTCGATTGAACCTGGGAGGTGGAAGTTGCAGTGAGCCGAGATCGTACCACTGCACTCCAGCCTAGGCGACAGAGCCAGACTCTGTCTCAAAAAAAATTTTTTTTAAATAAATAAATAATAAAAAAGATCACTTGCCCAAAGCACTAATTTTCTCCATCTTTTCAGCCTCTGAACTCTTTCTCCAATGAAATCTTATATGGATTTTAAAAAATCTGTAAAACGGATAAAATTGAGACCTCTACTTGAGTTGCATGGGGGACGCCCTATTGATTTGCTTCCTCCACCACTCCGGGCAGCCCCCAGCACCCTCGGAAGAGTTGAAGCAGGGTCGTCAAATCCTCTGGTTCTGTGCGTTGTGGGACCTGAGCGGGCAGCTTGAGGAAAAAGGCTTCAATCCATGAGCTGGGCTTCCTAATCGTCAACGTGGAAACTGAAGCCAGCTCCACACAGCAGCGTGTGAGGTAAGGAATCTTCACTGTGAACTGAGAGCTGCACTGCATGGTGCAGGGGAAGGGCCAGCAGGAGCTGCGTTAGTATTCAATAACTAAGCTCTGTGAGGCACCAGCATGGTGCCACTGAACTCCATGGGAGGCAGCCTAAAGGCACTTAAATGAAAATCGGGGACCAGGCAAGGTTGCCTTGGCTGACAATGGCAGACAAGGCCATGGGAACGAGTCCCAGGAGAGAGAACCGCAGTCATCACACGTGGGCTGGCCCCTGCCAGCTGCAGCCCCCATACACTGCTTTCTGTCTGCCCCTTGCTCCAAAAGGACCCTGAGAAATGCTTATCTTAGAAGCAAGAGGCTCTCTTGAGGCATCTACATTTTTTAGCTTCATCCTTAAAGAGAATCTTCTAGAAGATGCCTGTGGGTGCTTCTAGGATTTGTTCTATCACTTTCTGAATGATCCCAGTGAATCCTGCTTCTGTGATTTACCCCAGCTTTGCAGCTGTTACCTGTGGAGTCTCCTGCTGTTGGGCGCTTCTTTCCTGAATCCATTTTAGGTGACGGAAATTTGCGAATTTGGTGTTGACAGGAGGGTTTCCAAAGAACGGACTTCCCAGAGGGCAGAGCCAGGCCACTGGATTCTAACAGCCAGGGGCTCGGGGGTGGGGGCACCCTCCTTTGCCAGACGCACAGTTCTGTTGGCTGCTTCTGTCTCTAGACATATGCTGCAGAGGAATGTGTTTGGAGACAGAAGCCGCCTGATTACCATGGTGATGAAGACATGCTGCTTGCACGGTACAGGGCTCATTTATATATTTAGCAGTAGCAATTAGCTGGGCTGCAGTTGGCATTCAGTTGGAGCACATTACTGGCTGGAATGAACATCCTGAAGAAGGTGCAATCCCCAGAGAAGGGCCTAGATGAGATTTTGGTGAGATCTGAAGACCACCCGGTGACACAGTGCAATCTTCCTAGCCAGCCAGGTTTAGGAAGGCAGAGAGTAGGGTCAGCCTGTCCTGGATCTGGAATCAGAAGTTCTGACAGGCAGGCCTTGTCACTTGGAAGCTGGTTCCCATGTGTTAGGTACTATGCTGGGGGTGTGTGCATCCCCACGGGCTCTTCCTAACAACCCCCAAAAGCAGGCATTCTTGTCCCTGTTTTACAGATGGGAACTGGGGCTCAGAGAAGGTAAGCGAATTGACCTGTTTATGGCAGAGCTGAGAAAAGAACACAGTCCGTCCTACCCTAAAGCTACCCTCTCTAATTCTGTTTTTTAAATCTGAAAATTAGGGATAACCAAAGGTCTCACTCTTCTTGGTACATTCAGAGGAAAATTAGGAAGATAGGCCAGAAGAAGGCAGATGGGTCTGGCTGTAGCTACAGGAGCTGAAGGGAATGAGAGCGGAAGAGCCAGCTGGTTCTGGAGGTGAGAAGGCTCTGAGCAGTGAGAGGGTGGTGAGACTTCCCAGGCCAGGAGTGAGCAAACCCTAGGGGCATGGAGGAGGAACTGGTCCTGAAACAGACGGACAGAAGGGTGAGCCCAGAAACCAAGAGCGCCCCTGGGAGCCTGGCAGATGGTATGTGTCTTCCATTAACAGGGGGCATTTCACAGCTGGGGAAAGATGATTCTTCTAGAAGTGGCATTGGAAAGACAGGCTAGCAAGGAAGAATGACACGGAAATAGCAGCCCAGACTAAGCGTTTACTATGTCCCAGTCACTGTTTTTGCTTTACAGTCTTATTGACTTCTTACTGCACAATTGTGAAACACATGCCATGGTTATTCCCATTTTACAGAAGAGGAATCGAGGACACAGAGAATATTAACCACTCGCCTAATGTCACGCAGTTTGTATTCACACCTGGTTGTCTTTGGATTCCCAAGGCCATTGTTAGGAAATATGGCCAGAACCCTACCTCCCTTCCAACATCAGATCAGAGTAAATTCCCAAAGGAAAGAATATTTTAATATAAGGAATAAAACCATTTAAGTTTCAGAGAAAACATGGGTTTTTTATAACCTTCAAGAGGGAGAGGACTTTCCAGCATGACAGGAAAGCTAGAAACCATAAAGGAAAATATTGATAAATTTGGCTACAAAAAATTTTAAAACTTCTCTGTTAACATTAGAACATCATAAACAAAGGCAAGAAATGTAACCACAACCTGAGAAAACATACTTACATTTTATATTACAAAATCCTAATATCCTAAATAAGTAAAAAGTTCCTACATATCAATGAGAAAACAGTGAACAAGCCAAGACTGAAAAGGACATAAACAGGCATTTTGTAGAACAGGAAACACAATATGAGAATATGAACAACTAATTAAGAAATTCAAACTAAGGCCAGGCACGGTGGCTCTTGCCTGTAACCCCAACACTTTGGGAGGCCAAGGCGGGCAGATCACCTGAGGTCAGGAGTTCAAGACCAGCCTGACCAACTTGGAGAAACCTCGTCTCTACTAAAAATACAAAATTAGTTGGCTATGGTGGAGGGTGCCTGTAATTCCAGCTACTCGGGAGGCTGAGGCAGGAGAATCACTTGAACCCAGGACGGGGAGGTTGTGGTGAGCCGAGATTGTGCCATTGCACTCCAGCCTGGGCAACAAGAGTGAAACTCTGTCTCAAAACAATAACAACAACAACAACAAAAGAAATTCAAACTAAAACAAGGACATGAGTTTTATCTATAAGAATTACAAAGATGTTTTTCAATGACTGATACCTGATGTCAGTGAGGGTGTGGGCATCATGTCTGCCGAGGTAAAACTAACGCACAAGTTTGCACTAGTCCTAAAATATGCCTATCCTTCCATGTTGAAGTCCCACTTCTGGGAATGTATACTACAAAATTCTCAGACGAGTTCATTAAGATATATGTGCAAGGATTTTTTTCTACTCAAATCATTTATAAAAGGGACAACCCAGAAATAATTTAAAAAGTCAATAAGTTATACACCCAAAAAATAAAATGATGAATAATTTGTGAACTGACATTGAGAATGGCCAAGATGTATTGTTAAGTTAAAAAGGAAGCAAATTGCAGAATAGTATGTCCAGTGAGCCCCCAAATTTGTTGATAATACTAAATTGGTAACATTTTAAGATAATACATACATAGGAAGTAATCAAAACAACCATTTCTGGTGATTAGGTTGGGGGTATTTGAGGGACTTTCATGTTCTTTGTTTGTTTGTTTGAGGCGGAGCTTCGCTCTTGTTGCCCAGGCTGGAGTGCAGTGGTGCCATCTCAGCTCACTGCAACCTCTGCCTCCCGGGTTCAAGCGATTCTCCTGCCTCAGTCTCCCAAGTAGTTGGGATTACAGGCACTCATGACCACGCCCAGCTAATTTTTGTATTTTTAGTAGAGACGGGGTTTCACCACATTGGCCGGGCTGATTTCAAATTCCTGACCTCAGATGATCCACCTGCCTCAGCCTCCCAAAGTGCTGGAATTACAGATGTGAGCCACCGCGCCTGGTCTGGGATTTTCACATTCTATGTAATTCAGCTCTGCATGTTCAAAATATTTGGAACCCGGAATTACAGTTGTAATCATAAATAATAATACAGATATAAAAGAACATGGGTTATGAACATCCCACTGGTGTCTCTGGAAAACCCTTGGGAGACCAGCCATTGCCTCTTAAGTGGGACAAAATCTTTTCATAATATTTCAGTTCAAAATAGTAAGTAATTAGTAATTAAGACATTTTAAAAAATCTAAAATACTGCCATCAATCAAATAATTCATTTTACAACAATGAAACCACATTTTTGAAACAGTGAGTTTTTTCTTTGCTGAATTATTTGGAACTCCACAAATGAACGTTCTCTAAGCAGGGTGTTTAACAACACATAGTCAAGCTTTTCTTTCACCCCGGCAGGTTCCGTCTTCCAAACTACAGTCATTCAGCTGGTTTGCAAAGAGAAGAAGATCAACTTGAGGTTCAAGTCAGGACTTGGATGTGGTAACGACTGTGAGGTACGGGCCCTAAAATCACCCCATACCTGAGTAAGACACACTAATTATGATATTCCAATGTGGTGGGGGGGGGCAGTCTGAGAGGCAACTATGCAAAGAAAATACCCAAACATTGGTTTCATAACCCTTAAACTCCTCATCAGAATCAGGAGTGAAAAGGCTGATGGCAAGGACAGGTAGGGCTTTTGAAAAGGACTTTCAGCAGCGCTCTCCTTGTGCTGAGCCCTTCCCACTGGGTGCCTGGGAGCCTGCTCTGCATCTCAAGGCTTTAGAAGAGGGGCTTTAGTAGGAGGGCTCAGAGTCTCCCTCTGTCTCTGCTGCCACCCGCTGTAGTAGCAAAAGCATAGTGACTCTCCAAAGCCAAAGGATACTGCCAAATGGGGGCCATATGGCAAAGACCACTGTGGGGTTCCATCAGATCCTGTCAGAGGAGCAGCCTAGGGAACAGAACAGGTGGAAGAGAAGCTGAAGGATCCTGAGGGGCTGCAGAGCAGCAGCCACAAGTCAGCCAGAGGCAAACCCATGCCCTTTGTCAAAGGAGCTGCAATTAAAAAGCCTCTAGATGCAGAAGTTTTCAAAGAATCAAGGAAACAGCCCTGTGCCATCCACCAGCACGCACCATACACCATACAGGAAACAAGTCAGCTGTAAACATCAGGGAGGCCCAGAAAGCCGGAAGCCAAGAAGAGCATCCCAGCCAAGTAAGGACCCTCCCACGCCTCTCTGTCCCTCTGTCCTACCAGGAGCTCCACTGCAGAGGGGGTTCTGAAATGCAGTTAGCTGGGGGAGAAAACTGAGCACAGCTCTTTCCCCAGCTCAGGTGTTCTGCGAGCTTTGGGTAGGCAGGGGGAAATCAGGCAAAGCCTTCTATTTGAAAGAAATGGGAGCTTGGACCATTACGTGCAAGTGGCTCTTTCTAATTCCTGAATTGAACCAGCATTTAGCAACCAGACCTGATGATAGAACTGGGGAATATCAGTGCCCAGAAGCCCCAGGTCTGCCTGAATGTTCAGCCAGGCACTGAGGAAAGTTAAAGGCATAGGCGAAGAACAAACTGAAATGGCTTTGGGAGGGCAACCCATGAGTCCTGCTGCTCAGGGCACTGACTAAGCCATATGAAAGCCAGTAGCTCCTGCACTCATGGAGTTTATAGGAGACAGACAGCAGGATGACATACATAGAAATCAACTCAATTGTGTGAGATGCCTATTAACACAGGGAACAGAAAGAAGGGGCAGGTGGTTCACTCTGCCTGAGGAGATGGATGAAGTCTTCAGAAGGGAAGGAGGTTTCAGTGGAATCCTAAAGGTAGAATGGAAGTTTGCCAGATGGAGAAAGAAAAACCACCTTTCAGAGAAAGACTCTGCATGTGCAAAAGCCCAGAGGGTGTCCAGTAACTGCAAGGTGTTCACTGTGAAAAAGTGGGAGCGGGCAGGCTGGGAGCAAAGCAGAGAGGGACCTGCTAAGAATGCAGACGTCACACGGGGGCCTGCGGGGAGCCAGTGAGTTCATTAAAGAGGGTAGGAAAGGAGGGCAGGCACACAATCAGATTTGTGTTTCAGAAAGGTCAAACCAGCTAAAGTCAGAAGCTTAACATGGAAACCCAGTTAGGAACTACTGCACCCATCTAGGCAAAAGACAAAAGACGGTGTGAATACACAAAACTTCGTGACTATACTAAAAAGCACCAAATTGTGTACTTTAAAGGGGTGAATATGTGGTATATGAATTGTGTCTCAGTAAAAACAGACAATGAGGGCCTACACTAAGATTGAAATAATGAAGATGAAAAGAAGGCTATAGGTCAAGTACAGTGGCTCATGCCTGTAATTCCAGCATTTTGGGAGGTCAAGGCAGAAGGAACGCTTGAGCCCAGGAGTTTGAGACCAGCCTGGGCAACATAGCAAGACCCTGTCTCTACAAAAAAATACAAAAATTATCTGGGTATGTTGCCATACACCTGGGGTCCCAGCTACTCAGGAGGCTGAGTCAGGAGGACAGCTTTAGCCTTGGGAAGTTGAGGCTGTGGTGACGCGTGATCACGCCACTGCACTCTAGCCTGGGCAAGAGAGCGAGACCCTGTCTCTAAAAATAAGAATAAAAATTAAAAAGAAAAGAAGGCTATAGATGCCAGAAACATCTAAACAATGCAGTAGTTTTCCAACTTACAATACCAGAACCATATTAATGAACTAGAGACTTACCAAGAACTGCTGATTTTATTCTATAACTCACATTCTTATTTGCTCTCTTTGCAACAAGATGAAAATGTATTTTCTTAGCAGTTATATGTAACAGACAGGCCTCAAGGAAATCCCCTCCATGGGGCGCGAGACTCCTTCGAACTGCCTACTGGTTAGTGACTTTTTTTTTCCTTGTCTTGAAAACAGCTGAGATTAACAGTCTTCTATGCTGGCTGGAGGGGGTGATAGGTTGTAATAATACTTTGATTGTTTATTATATGCCATGAAGTACACAAAATGCTTTACATTTATTTATTTATTTATTTAAGATGAAATTCACGTGACTTACAGTTAGCCGTTTTAAAGTGTGCAATTCAGTGACATTTAAGGCATTCACAATGTCATGCAATCATCACCTCTCTTGAGTTTCAAAACTTTTCCATCACCCCAGAACATTCCACACCCATTAGATGGTCACTTCCCATTCTGCCCTCCCATTCCCTGACAACCACTAACCTGTTTTTTATCTTTATGGAATTGCCTATTCTGGATATTTCTTATACAAAGAATCATACAATATGTACCTTTTGTGTCTGGCCTTTTTCACTTAATGTCATGTTTTCAAGGTTCATACATGTTATAGCTGATACCTGTATTGTGTTTACTTTTTGTGGCTGAATAATGTTCCACTGTATGGACATAGCACAATTTGTTTACCCATTCACCCACTCATGGTGTATATATTATTAACTCATTTAATCCACATTACAATCCTATGATGATTTTTTGTTTGTTTTTTACGGAATGGAAAACTGAGGCACAGAGAGGTGACGTGACTTGTCCAGGGTCACACAAGTAGGATGAATTAGCACAGGGACTGGAACCCAAGCAGTTTGCTCCCTTAACCACGATGCTGCTCCATGAAATAGCTGTATTTGTTTGAGGTCAGAAAGTGAGACTCTATAGATGCATATGGAAAGCTAAAAATAGCAATAATGATAAAGTGAGTGGAACTGTTGTAAATTGTGGTTATTTGTTTCTGAGAGGGAGGAGAAAATTTTTTAAAAAGTGAAGGGAAGGGAAGAGCGAAGAGTCAGCAGGAGAGAAAGGGCTGGGGGTGCCATGCGAGGGGCTGCAATGGTGAGAATTCCATAGCACAGACACAAATTTTAAATAGTTGCAGCAAATTTCTGCTACATGCACCTATTTGTTTTCTTCATTATGTTGGAGGGACTGAGAAAGCAGAAGAAAGCTTTGTGACCCTGGGTTGGATCAAAGGAACAGTAGAAATGAAGAACAGCTGCCAGATGCAGAGAGGAGAACAAAACTTGGCAAAGAAACTAATTCAGAGAAGAGTTGATACTAAAAAACCCCCAGGAATTCAGAGAAATCTTGCCAAAGCTCTGTACTTCTACAATCAATGGGAAAATGTTTGAATCAATCCTATCTAACTCTCAAAAGGTCCTGAGACCCCAGCTGATATCTAGGTTACACCGTATGAGTTAAAAACACCACAGCTTTGCAATAAGGAGCTTCCTGGCATAGCTCTCTGCGAGGCACTGAGATGATGCCACTTTCTCATAAACACACAGGTGTCAGACCCTCTCCCACTGGCTGCTGGGGGAGATGGGGCAGATGGAAACCTGGCTGAGTCTACAAGGAACTGTGGAGTCAGGGTTGATAGAGAAACCCCCACAACTCATATTTTGGAGGCCACCAAAATCCACAGAGGTTCGAGAACCAAAGATTAAGCTCTTTAGTTACAGAAAGCCCAAAGCAGTCACAAAAAGTAGGCCCTAACCCAGATATCTGAAGGCAAAATATGGAATCAGGGGTCTTTGAGCCTCCTGGGAACACTGTGGAACAGACACTTGTGTGTGCACCCAGTGATGAAGGACTGGTCTTATAGAGTCAAGCAATGATGAATGAATTATCTATTGAAGCCAAGAAACTAAGTCATAATCATTAATACTGTAACAGACTAACTCCTGGCTCACCCACATGGGCGATTAGCAGTCCCACGTACATACAGTGAGAAACACCATCCTTCTAGATAAAGATTAGGGATGGAGATAACTCAGCAGTTTTCAGCCATAATGGGGATCTGAATAATACAAATATTTGACATTTGTAGATGGTGTGCAATGATCTCAATCCTCTTATCTAAGCCTTGCTGGAGATAGCACTTGTAACATCTACATGATTTTTCATCTTTTCTCCCTTCCTCTACTTTGGTGAATATGTTCACTAGTAGAACTGTCGGAGAAAAGGGGATGAAAGGAGGGCAGAAAAATCGCCACCCATAAACAGGATGACCAGTTTCCATGTTACCAAAAGCCATCCATCCTGTGTAGTGTCAAGATCCTTGTAAGCAGGCAATGTTAATATCAGACCCAGCAATGATGAAGCTCTTGTTCTTAAACTCCACATGCAAAAGAGGCACACAATTCTTTTGTATTTACACTCATATAGGTTACATTTATTTAACGTTTCCACTATCAGACTCTTAAAAGTAATGAAAAACTGGCCGGGCGCGGTGGCTCAAGCCTGTAATCCCAGCACTTTGGGAGGCCGAGGCGGGCGGATCACGAGGTCAGGAGATCGAGACCATCCTGGCTAACATGGTGAAACCCCGTCTCTACTAAAAATACAAAAAACTAGCCGGGCGTGGTGGCGGGCGCCTGTAGTCCCAGCTACTCGGAGGCTGAGGCAGGAGAATGGCCTGAACCTGGGAGGCGGAGCTTGCAGTGAGCCGAGATCGCGCCACTGCACCCCAGCCTGGGTGACACAGCGCGAGACTCTGTCTCAAAAAAAAAAAAAAAAAAAAAGTAATGAAAAACTACTAAATCTATTAAATATCAATTTGCCAACTGTAGCGAGGAGCAGCCACCACTGACACGGCCTAGGCAGTGTGTGACCTTTTGGAACACTCAGATTGCATTACCAAGTGCCTGCAAGTGGGAGGAGAAAGGAAACATGCCACACAGATGCTGCTTCCTCCCTGGTCTACCTCCTCACTCTATGGTTTGATATCAAATGTCCTGTGCCTTGAGATGAAATTCTACTGGTAGGTCAGAGTTGGTTGGTTCATAGCAGGAGCTTAACTTGGCAGCAAATTGAACCTGTTTGGAACGTGGAGAGGTAAAGTTTACAAAATGGGGACACTCAGCATGTATTACTTGTTTGATTTCATTGTCTGGTTTGATTCCTTACATCCTCCCTGTGACAGGCAGAAAGTGGTGCTATTATCCCAACTGTACAGAAAATGTTACTGAAGCTCATGAAGGTTACAGAACAGTTCAGATTCAGAACCATGCTTTAAATCCAAGTAACTACAAGGCCAGTGCTATTTCTATGCCCTCTCTTCCTCATTTCTTCTTGTCCCCAAAGGGGGCTAAATGTGGCCCCTGTAAGATACTCTATCTCTTTTTTTTGCTGCTACCCTGTCCCCTCATTTAGTGATGAATTATTCCCTGAGCCTTTTCTCCCAATATATTTAAAAACAAATTTTTAAAAATTGTGGTAAAATGCACATAACATAAACTTTACCATCTTTTTGTTGTTGTTGTTGTTGTTTTGAGATGAAGTCTTACTCTGCACAGGCTGAAGTGCAGTGGTGTGATCTCAGCTCACTACAACCTCCACCTCCCAGGTTCAAGCAATTCTCATGCCTCAGCTTTTCGAGTAGCTGAGATTATAGGCATGTGCCCCTATGCCCAGCTACTTTTTGTATTTTTAGTAGAGACAGGGGTTTCACTATGTTGGCCAGGCTGGTCTTGAACTCCTAGCCTCAAGTGATCCTCCCGCCTCAGCCTCCCAAAGTGTTGGGATTACAGGCATGAGCCACCGTGCCTGGCCAAAATTTACCATCGTAACCACTTTTAAGAATACAGCTCAGTGATATTAGGTACATTTACATTGTTGTACAGCAGCATACACTTTGTCTTAGTCCATTTTGCATTGTTGTAAAGGAATACCTGAGGCCGGGCAATTTATAAAGAAAAGAGGTTTAATTGTCTCATGGTTCTGCCAGGCTTTACAGGAAGCATAGCACCAGCATCTGCTTCCGGTGAGGGCCTCAGGAAGCTCCCACTCATGGTGGAAGGGGAAGAAGAGATGGCATCATGTGACGAGAGAGGAGGAAAGACAGGGAGGAGGGAGGTGCCAGACTCTTTAACAACCAGATCTTGAGGGAACTGAGAGCGAGAGTTCACTCAATCCCTCAAGAATGGCACCACTTTGGGAGGCCAAGGTGGGCAGATCATGGACCCCATGACCCAAACACCTCTTCAGCTCCCACCTCCAAGGGATCAAATTTCAACTTGAGATTTGCAGGGGACAAATATCCAAACTATATAACTATTCTTAATTCCTTAACAGATTTTAAATAAAACAACAAAGAAATTCTGGGCTTTAGAGGTTGTCGTCTCTCCTTTTTACAAAACTAATGGAAATAATAATTTTTAATAGTCATAAGGCACAAATTCCTTGTGTAAATTGTGGACAGCTCCAGTCACCTCTTGACTGAGCCCTTCCCTTGAGGCCCCACTGCCCCAGTCCACCTTCGGCCCTGCTGGGTTCAGTCTCTACAACCTTGTGCTGGGTATGTTGGCCCCTGGACCAAACTCTTTAATGGTTCCTCATATTCTACAGAAGGAAGTCTGTACTCTTTAAGTTAGTTCCCAAGAATCTTCCTACACTGACTCCAGTGTTGTGACATTGTTTCACTTGCTCCCATCCATTCCCAAGCCCCTTCACATTTGTTACTTTCCTTTATAAAGACAAATCTAAGAACTCACTTTCACAGTCTTTCTTGCAGCTATGAAGGACTTCAAGAAAAACTTTTATGTTCCTAATAACAAGAATGAAAGCAACCCAGGCCACCTCTACATCTTTCTTCTTGTCTTGAGTGAGTATGTGACACCAGGAACTATGCAGCCATTTTGTGACTGTGAAGCAGAAAGCATGAAAGATACACATGGTTTTGATGACATTGTAGGAGAGCTAGAGACCACCTCCAATCCTCCTTTTAGCTATTAATGAGCTCTTTACCTGGATCCAGAAACCATATTGACATCAGGCATATTAACAAGAGAAAAGTATACAAAGTTTATTAGTTTTACTACATGTCTATGGGGACTTCACAAGACAGTGAAGTCTGAAGAAGTGGCCAAAGCCAGATGCTTTCATACATTTTTTTTAAAAAGCAATAAATTTTAGAAGAAACGACAGAACAAAGAAAATGTGGCTAGGGCAGCAAAATGGTCTAGGTAAGTCACTAGGAGATATATATGAGGGAGTATACATTACATGGAAGATAAAGGTTCCTTTGTTAAGTATGTTTATTCAGGTTTATTGCAGCATTCAATTCCAAGTCTCTGGTGATAAGGGCTATTTTCTCACCCTGGTATGGAGAGGGTACTCCTCCCAGAGGAATCTTTTTTTTTTTTTTTGAGACGGAGTCTCTGTCGCCCAGGCTGGAGTGCAGTGGCGCGATCTCGGCTCACTACAAGCTCCGCCTCCCGGGTTCACGCCATTCTCCTGCCTCAGCCTCCCGAGTAGCTGGGACTAGAGGCGGTCGCCACCACACCCGGCTAATTTTTGTATTTTTAGTAGAGATGGAGTTTCACCGTGTTAGCCAGGATGGTCTCGATGTCCTGACCTCGTGATCCGCCCTTCTCGGCCTCCCAAAGTGTTGGGATTACAGGCGTGAGCCACCGTGCCCGGCCCAGAGGAATCTTTATAGCTTGCTACATGCAGGAAGAGATAGGTCAGCTTGCCCTTTCTGAAACTACAATTTCTCAATGTTTTCAACTCAAAATAATCAATATGCCAATTGAGTGTATTGGGGGATAGCATATCCTTTACTCCTTTCACATCAAGTCCCTGCACCAACCCTGCACTGCCTACCTCCAACCTTCTTAAGTGAGAAAAATCATCCTGGCCGGGCGCAGTGGCTCACGGCTGTAATCCCAGCACTCTGGGAGGCTGAGGTGGGTGGATCACGAGGTCAGGAGATCAAGACCATCCTGACTAACACGATGAAACCCCATCTCTACTAAAAATACAAAAAATTAGCTGGGTGTGGTGGCGGGTGCCTATAGTCCCAGCTACTCGGGAGGCTGAGGCAGGAGAATGGCGTGAACCCGGGAGGTGGAGCTTGCAGTGAGCCGAGATCGTGCCACTGCACTCCAGCCTGGGCGACACAGCGAGACTCTGTCTCAAAAAAAAAAAAAAAAAAAAAAAAAAAAAAAAATCCTTTATTTGCTTAAGCCTCTGTTAGTTTTCTGACTGATTTCACTAACCAATACATATATTCTTTCTTTCTCTAAAAATACAAATAAAGAAACAAATCGAATTACTATGTTGGAAAATGATTGAGTCAATGAGTTTCACTGGCTCCTGAAACCATTTGGCAAAAGTTGATGGCAGAATTTTATAATGGAGGATCAGGCTGACAACATCTGAACCCCCAATTAAACTGCATATCACAAAAGAGCAACAATTAGACAATTATACGCACCTGGCATGTACAATTGTGATTATACAATACTAATTACAGTTTTTGCCAAAAAATTGAACTGGAATCTGATCAATACCCTAAACCGAATTACTAAATTACAGGAAATATGAGGGAACCAGGAACAAGTTACAGGATACCAACAGAAAAATCCAGAATGTGAGAAGTTCTCTAGAGCATATCATGATTCTTCAACAGATAATGTTGACAAAGGAAATAAAAAGAGGAAACCTTTTGATTGGAAGAATTAGGAGACATATCAATCAAATGCAGTGTGCCAACCCTGTCTGTGTAGTACCTGCTTAAGACAAATCTACAATTAAAAAATCTTATCAGAACAATCTGGGGAATTTGAACACCGACTGAATATTTGAGGTTATTGAGGAGTTACTGTTAATTTTTAGCTATAACAAGAGTATTGTGGTTTAAACAAACAAACAAACAAACAAACAAACTGAGTCCTTGAGATACTGCAGTAGAATCCCAGTCAATAAGACAGAAGGATTGACGGAAATAGAAAATTACCATGTGGCAAACACCATAATAATAGTTGCTGCAGGCAACAATCATTAGTAGATTCTAAATTCAGTGAATAAAAGTAAAAAGAAATAGGATATGTACATGGTCTCACAATATCTTTCCACAAGTGCAAAGGGAAAAATAATTTTACAGAGAAATCTACAGTCACTACTTGTATTAGTATCCTCTTGCTGTGGTATCAAATTACCAGAAGAATTTTAGTGGCTTAAAACAACACAAATGTAGTGTCTTGCAGTTCTGGAGGTCAAAAGCCAAAAATGAATCTCTCTGGACTAAAAGCAAGGTGTCAGCCACGCTGCATTCCTTGTGGAATACCCAGGGAGAATCTGGTTCCTATCTTTTGGGGCTTTTAGAGGCTGATTGCATTCCTTGGCTTATGGCCCCACATCACTTTGACCTCTGCTTCCATCATCACACCTCCTTCTCTGACTCAGACTTGTCTGCCTCCTTTTCACGTATAGGAACTCTCCTGAATATGTTGGGCCTGCCTGGATAATCCAGGATAATCTCCCAATGTTAGTCTGTTTGGGCTACTATAGCAAAGTCCTACTGGCTGGGTAGCTTATAAACCATAGAAATTTCTTTCTCACACTTCTGGAGTCTGGAAGTCCAAGATCCAGGTGCTGGCAGACTCAGTGTCTGCTGAGGGCCTGCTTCTTGGTTCACAGACAGCTCTCCTCTGGCTGTGTTCTTACATGGTGGAGTGGCAAGAGCGCTCTCTCGGGTCTCTTTTATAAAAGCACCAATCCCATTTATGAGTTCTATCCTTATGACCTAATAACATTCCAAAGCCTCCACCTCCTAATACCATCACATTGACGGTTAAGATTTCATGAATTTGCCAGAGGGAGGAGTGGGGAGGGACACGAACATTGCCTATACCACTCCCCATCTCGAGATCTTTAACTTAATCACATCTGCAGGATCCCTTTTGCCAGTAAAGTAGCCTATTCACAGGTTCTGAGGATAAGGACATGGACATCTTTGGGGATATTATTCTGCCTACCATACCACTCTAGCCAACTGATCAGCATTCACATTGGTAGTGATGAGACATAATGATACCTTGTGCCTGCTGATATGCTGCCCTGAGAAGGGTGCAACATTATTTCTGCAGTATTCTTGCCAAAAATGCATAACTTCAATCTAATAATGAGGGAACATCAGACAAATCCAGATTGAGGGAGATTCTGCAAAATAACTGGCCATGCTCTTCAAATGCGCCTAGTCATGGAAGACAAGAAAAGACTGAGGAACTGTACCAGCTTTCGGGAGACTAAAGACAAATGACAACTAAATGCAACTAAATGTAGAATATTGAAATTGATCCTGGAATTGAAAAGAACATCAGTTGGACAGTTGGTGACATCTGAATAAGGTCTATAGAGTAGTTAATAGTATTATAAGAATGTTAATTTTCTGTTTTTCATTAATGTACTATGGTTATGTAAGATGTTGACATCTTGGGAAGTTGTGTGAAAGTTACACAGAAAATTGTTACACTACTTTTGCAACTTTTTCAAAGGCTAAAGTTACTTCTAAATGAAAATTTAAATTTTGTTAATTAAAAATCATAACACGCCAAAATACTTTTAAAATGAAGTGATACACTAACTTAGATTCGTTTTAAAATAATCCAGTAAAAAGGAGGAGGAAGTATATGAGGTTAGAGACAAAATTTAATGGGCCATGTGTTGATCATCGGTAAAGATGACTAATGAGCACATGGGTTCATTATATTATTCTCTCTATTTTGAACATGTTTGAGCTTTTCCCTTATAAAAATTAAATAAAAACAAGAAGATATTATTATTATTATATAAAATAAAGAAATTGAATCACCAGCTTAAAATAGTTCCACAAACAATCTACCTGGTTTACTAGCCAAGTAAAGAAACATACAATCTTACAGAAATGATTTAAGAGTACAAAAGATATTACACACTCTATTCATTTTTATGAAATGAATATAAATCAGACACCAAAACCTGAAAAATAATAAGAAAGTAAATTACAGGCCAATCCCACTCATGAAATTATCAGTAGATGCAAAAATTCTGAACCAAGTTTAGAAAGGTAAGTCCAGCAAGATTTTAAAACATTAATACATAATGATTAACTTGGGATCAATTCAAGAAATGCAAAGTTCATTTAACATTAGAAAAATGAATTAAGGTAATTCACATTAACAAATTAGAGGAAAAAATTTTATTATCATTTTAATAGATGTAGGAAAACACATTTATTAAGTTTCAACATTTACTCATGATTAAAACTCATAGTATTCCAGACTGAAGAAAACTAAAGTGATATGACAACCAAATGCAATACATGATGTTAGATTGGATCTTAGGATCAAGAGAAAATTACTATAAAGGACATTATTGGGGAAATTGACAAAAGTGGAAAATGGACTATAGATAATAGTATTATGTCAGTGTTAAATTTCTTGACTACATTGCGGTTAGTAAAGAGAATATCCTTGTTCTTGGGAAATACATACTGAAGTATTTAGGGGCAAAGGAGCATAATGTTTACAATTCACTGTCAAATTATTTTAGAACAATAATGATGTCTGTGTAGATATATAGACAGAGAGATGCAAGTGCAGTAAAACGTTACCAGTTGGTGAATCTCAGGGAAGGATATACCAAAGTTCTTTGTATTATTTATTCAATAATTCTCCTGTATATTTGAAATTGTTTAGGAATAAAAAGTTTTAAAAGAGTCTGCATCTGTGGTTGTATTAGTTCATTCTCACGCTGCTATGAAGAAATACCAACACTGGGTAATTTATAAAGAAAAGAGGTTTAATTGACTCAAAATTCTGCATGGCTGGGGAGGCCTTAGGAAAGTTACTTTTTTTTTTGAGATGGGAGTTTCTGTCTGTTGCCTAGGCTGGAGTGCAGTGGCGCAATCTCAACTCATTGCAGCGGCGCAATCTCGACTCACTGCAGCCTCCATCTCCTGGGTTCAAACGATTTTCCTGCCTCAGCCTCCTCAGTAGCTGGGACTGCAGGCACGCACCACCACACGTGGCTAATCTTTTTTTGCATTTTTAGTAGAGATGGAGTTTCACCATGTTGGCCAGGCTGGTCTCAAACTCCTGACCTCAAGTGATCCACCTGCCTCAGCCTTCCAAAGTGCTGGGATTACAGGCATGAGCCACCAGCCCAGCCAGCCAGGAAACTTACAATCATGGTGGAAGGCACCTCTTCAAAGGGTGGCAAGTGAGAGAATGAAAGACGAGCAAAGGGGGAAGCCCCTTTTAAAACCATCGCATCTCGTGAGAACTCACTATCACAAGAACAGCATGGGGGTAGCCGCCCCCATAATTCAGTTACCTCCCACTGGGCCCCTCCCAAAACATGTGGGAATTATGGGAACTACAAGATGAGATGTAGGTGGGGACACAGACCAAACCACATCAGTGGTAGATGCCAAGGGCACATGGATTAATTGTAAAATAGATCAAAAAACTTTTCATAACTGGAATTAGAAGAAAACCTCTTCAACTTGATAAGGTGTCTGAAAAAACTACAGCAAAGTACAGTGGGGACATCTGCCACTTATCTGACAGCCATATGCCCCCTATTTCATTTTCCAATCACTGTACCTTTCTTTCCCTCTTTGCCTCACTGCACTGGCTAGAACTTCCAGTTGCAATGTTGAATAGAAGTAGGGAATAGAAAGCACTCTTGTCTTCTTTCTGATATTAAAGGGAATGATTTTTATCATTTCATCAGTATGTATAATTTTTGCTTAATTTTATATTTGCAGAAATCCTTTATCAGGTAAAGAAGATTCTCTTCTAGTTCTAGTTTACCTATTAAAAATACACAAAGCACTATATATTTATTAAAAGGAACAAAAATATTTAGCAAGGTCACTATACACAAAACAGGAAAAAAAAATGGTATTTCTACATACTTAAAACAATTTTTAAAATGTAACTTTAAATATAGCATTTACAATAGCATCAAAATATGTAAATATCTAGCAATAAATCTAATCAAAGATGTACAAGATTTGTAGGGTGACAATTATAAACGTTTATTGAAACTACTGAAGATCTAAATAAGTTGAGGCACATGCCTTATGTATTAGAACAGTACATAACTTTTGGTCTCAGTATCCATTGATACTCTAATAAATCAGAAGACCCCAAATAAATTTTACCTAAGTGGGTTAAATCTATCTGTATTTACCATACTATAAATTAAAATCGAGAATTTAAAGAAATGCATTAATTCATTTATCATAAAAATAACAACAAACCCATTATACGCTAACATGAATAACATTAGTATTAAAAGTAACTATTTTTGGCCCGGTGCGGTGGCTGACGCCTGTAATCCCAGCACTTTGGGAGGCCGGGGTGGGCAGATCACCTGAGGTCAAGAGTTCGAGACCAGCCTGGCCAACACGGCAAAACCCTGTCTCTACTAAAAATACAAAAATTAGCCAGGCGAGGTGGTACACACCTGTAACCCCAGCTACTCGGGAGGCTGAGGGAGGAGAATCACTTGAACCCGGGAGGCAGAGGTTGCAGCAAGCCAAGATCGCGCCATTGCACTCCAGCCTGGGCAACAAGAGTGAAAGTCCATCTCAAGGAAAAAAAAAAAAAAATCTATTTTCAAAAAAGAAAGGTAAGAAACTGCACTGCATCTGGCAGAAAGCAGGAGGCCCCTGAGAAGGATTAGGCCCTCTCATCCCAGCCTTGCCAGCTAAGCCTCATCCTCACTTCTGGCTGGCCAAGTCAGCTTCCGACAGGGTCAAGCTTACTTCCCGTGGGTTACGCCCACTTCCGCTAGGTCACGCCTCTTTCTGGAGAATCACCTCATTTCCGGAATACAGTATAGTGCTGGCTTCTCATGGATTAGGCTCACTTTTGGCAGATCAGGCCCACTGCCGGCAGATCAGGACCGCTTCCTGGCTTCCCAAGGGTGAGGTAGGCCTCAGGCTGCCCAGGCTTGGGTCTCTGTCACTTCCATGGCTAGAGGGGAGGGGTAAACTTGTGAGGTTTTGGATGTCTCCCACTGTGACCGGTGGAAGAGGTGAGGGAAAGACGAAGACTCATATTCTTGTCCAGATTGCTGAGGTTGGGGGGAAGGGCCAGCCCAAAGCACCTCGATATTGTCTGCATTTGGCTAGAGCCGTTAGAGGAGGTGGTGGTAAGCGTTGTGGCTGGGCTTTTCAATTCTGGCTGGTACAGCTATTGCTGTTGTGCTACTGTACTGTGATTGTACAGCTGCTGTGTCTACTAATGAGTACTGTCATGTAGGAACCCTATGTGCTGAACACCGCTGGAAGAAATTTAGAATTCTCATTTAATCCTCTCATCAACTTTAAGGGATGCAGGTGTTGTTAAAACCATTCTACAGGTCAAGAAATTGAGATGCAGAAAAGTCAGTTACCTTACCCAAAACCTCATAACTGGTTACATAGCAGAGCTGTTCTGAGCTTTTCTTTAAGCCTCTGGGGTCACACCTTGCAGCTGCTGTCATAAAATGGAGGAGGCATTTTTTTTTTTTTTTTTTTTTTTTTTCCAGCTGCAGAACTCCTCTCTCTCAGGAGGGAAACCAATTCCAAACCCAGCCTCATCAGGAGAGAAAAAAAATTTTTTTTAAATATCTGAGAGCACATATAAATAGTAATGGTACTTAGGAACCTGTATTGATAATCAAAGAAATTGCATATTCTGTGACCCAGCCATTGTACTAGGAATACATCCTGAGGAAGTCATCAGAGACATGAGTACACATTTGTTCACACAGATGCACACTGGAGCATTACTATATAAATGAAAAAGTGAAAACCATCCTCAAGTCTAATAATAAAGGGCTGATTAATTTTACATGTGGCTGAAATACATATCCCTAGTATAATAATTGCTAAGATATACTGAGTGCTTACCATATGCCACTCATTGATTTAAGAGCTATACATATATTAACTCATTTTGCCTATGTGATCGATTATAGTGTGATTATACAGGAATATTTAAGGCTTGAGAAAATGTTTACACTCTATCATAATGAAAAAAGTGTATTACAAAACTATTTTTTAAAACTGTGTAGATGCAAAAAGTCAGTGTATTACAAAACTATTTTTTAAAACTGTGTAGATGCAAAAAGTCATGTTTTTTAAAAACTAAAACATGAAATTGCTGTTTTTATTTTCTTTTTTGCCATTTGGAGAATTTTCTGGATTTTCCACACTAATAATCACTTATTACTTAAAAGAAAATGATTTCAAAATAAAAACATAGTCAGGGTATTAGGCCATGCCTAAGGGCCTGATGCCCAACTGAGTCCAGCTAGTGCTATGGCCACAGGGAGCCAGTGACCCCTGGGGCTGACCATGAGAGCCTTTGGCAAGGTGAAGAGACCCAATTGGGACCCCTCTCTACCGTGGGCCCCGCCCACTGCCGTATTTGCTCAGAAGCTCTGCTGCTGTGAGGACCTGGCACCAGGGTCTGGGTCACCAGAGTGGGCTCCAGTCATTCTGGCCAGCACTAAAACCAGTCACAGAGGCTGACGCTTTCAGGACTAATCCAACTTTCAGAGGCATTCACTGTCTGGGTCCTCCTGACTTCTTGGCCCCAGTTTTCCACTCTCCACACCCCTTCACTTCAGAAAGACCATTTCCTCCTAACTTTCCCCATATCCATGATGCATCCTTCTCCATATTTTTCCAAACTTTCTCATCCTGTACTCCAAAAATATCTTCTTTGTTGTTCCAAGCATATGGATGAGGCTGACAAAACTGGTGATAGCATTGATGGAACTGCTATAAACGCCAGTGTAATAGCAATAACTATAGTAATAAAATAACCATTTATTGAGCACTTACCTCATGCTGTTTAAATACATTGATCCCATTTAATCTGTATAGTTCATCTGTGGGCAGATACTAGTGTCCATCTTTACAGATAAAAGATCTAAGGATCAAAGAGGCGAAGTAAAATTTCCAAGGTCCCCTCATCAATAAATGGTGGAAACAGCCAGGTGCAACAGCTCATGCCTGTAATCCCAGCACTTTGGGAGGCCAAAATGGGTGGATCACCTAAGGTCAGGAGTTCAAGACCAGCCTGGCTGACATGGCAAAACCCTGTCTCTACTAAAAATACAAAAATTAGCCGGGTGTGGTGGCATGTGCCTGTAGTCCCAGCTACTCAGGAGGCTGGGGCAGGAGAATTGCTTCAACCCGGGAGGCAGAGGTTGCAGTGAGCCAAGATCGTGCCACTGCACTCCAGCCTGGGTGACAAGAGCAAAACTCTGTCTCAAAAGGAAAAAAAAAAAGAAAAGGTGGAAACAAACTTCAAACCCAAGTCTGTGCAGGTCACAATGCACTTTCACATTCATGACCTCCCCAGATCTGTAAGGATGGCTGTGCAGGTATGATCAGCCTTCATTCTAGCTGAGGACTCTGAGTCTGGTTGCTGGTAAATGGTAGTGGGAGAGGGAGTCTATTATAAGAATCCAGGTCTCTGGAATTCGAAGATGCAGAAGACATTTATTATGCTCACAGACTTATCATGGCTGTCTTAATGTGAATTCAGGCCAATCCAGGATTCAGAATTTTATCTATTCCCTTAAGTGCAATTGTGAATTCATCAGTGCCCAGGAAAAGCACTGATGGAAAACGTCACACTGTGAATGGAATGTCAGATATGTGTATATATGTGTGCGATATATGCAAATATCTAAAACAGTCTCATGAAGAAGCATCTGCCAACAAGCTGGGCATAAAGAAATTTAAGATTAAATTTAAGGCTGAATATACAGTTTTGCTTCTTTTTCTAAAAATACAAACAAGTAAAATCCACTCAGGTTCGATGAATGGGGAATAGAAGTCTCCCCGTTGTAAAGGTGTGACCTTTGACCCCAATTATAGGGAACTTAAACTACATCCCTGAGGAGTCCTGTGTCCTAGAGTGGATGTGATGATAAGCCAGTGAGCAGTGATTATTCATAAGTCTGAATGGCTTGTCTTCCCATGCTGCAGTTCTGGACCATGGCTGATCTTCTTTCTTACAAAACGCTCACAAGCCATGAATTCGTTGTGCTGGACTCCCAAGGCAGGCCCAGCCCTGTGGTTCACCTCTTTCCTACATGTCTGGACAAATATATTTGGTTCATTGTTTATATAGACTTGGCAACTTCCTGTCAATGTCTCAGGAGAAGCATAAAGCAGACCAGAAGTGGAATGAGTTTGTTTGTTTGTTTGTTTTTGAGACGGAGTCTCACTCTGTTGCCCAGGCTGGAGTGCAATCTCGGCTCACTGCAACCTCCGCCTTCTGGGTTCAAGTGATTCTCCTGCCTCAGCCTCCCAAATAGCTGGGATTACAGGAGCGTGCTACCATGCCCAGCTAATTGTTGTATTTTTAGTAGAGATGGGGTTTCATCATATTGGCCAGGTTGGTCTTGAACTCCTGACCTCAAGTGATCCACCCACCTTGGCCTCCCAAAGTGGTACGATTACAGGCGTGAGCCACCAACTGTAGCACAATTTGAAGTCAGGTAGTGTGATGCCTCTAGGTTTGTTCTTTCTGCTTAGTATTGCTTTGGCTATGTGGGCTCTTTTTTGGTGCCATATGCATTTTAGGATTTTTTTTTCTAGTTCTGTGAATAATGATGATGTCATTTTGATGGAATTGCATTAATCTGTAGATTGCTTTGGGCAGTATGGTCATTTTCACAATGTTGATTCTTCCCATCATGAGCATGGAATGTGTTTCCCTTTGTTTATGTCATCTATGATTTCTTTCAGCAGTGTTTTTTAGTTTTCCTCATAGAGATCTTTTACCTCCTTGGAACTGAACCACAGTTTTAAATGCATTTTTTAAGTTTGATAGTTAAGAAAATAGTGTTGTGAATTATTTTAAAGTAATGACTCTTCTCCAAAGTAATTAGCACCTAAATTTTTTATAACAGTTTTATTGAGATATCACATACTTTACAATTCATCAATTTTAAGTGTGCAATTCAATGGTTTTTAGTATATTTACAGAATTGTGTGACCATCACAATTAATTTTAGTAAATTTTTATAATCCCCCAAAGAAACTTTGCATTCTTTAGCTATCACTCCCCAATCTCCTCACCCCACCTCCCAGTCCTAGGCAACCACTAATCTTCTTTCCATCTTCATAGATTTGTCTGTTCTGGACATTTCCTATATATGGAATCCTAGAATATGTGGTCTTTTGTGACTGGCTTCTTTCATTTTGCATCATGTTTTTAACTGCCATCCATGTTGTGGCATGTATTAGTGCTTCATTCCTTTTTATGGCAAATAAGATGCCATTGTATTGACATATTACCTTTTGTTTAGCCATCAGTTGATGGACACTAGGTTCTTTCCACCTTTAGGCTATTATGAATAATGCAGATATAAACATTCATAGGCAAGTTTATGTGTAAACACATGCTTTCAGTTCTCTTGGGTATACACTTAGGAATGTGTTAAAATAGTTAATTGGGAGGCTATTAGGTTGAGACAGCTCCAGCACATTGGGTTTCTATGTAAGGAAACCAAAACCCAATTCAATGTAAACAGTAAATGAAACTAAAGCTTAACCAATCAGAAGCCACCAACTAACCTCTAACTAAGGTCTTTCCACCTTAACCAATCAAATATTTTCATGGTCTTGCTTCCACAAACACCTTATAAAAGTTTCCTCTTGCGCGCAGTCACTGAACTGCTTGTGGTCTGGTACTGCTGAATTCATGAATCACTGAATGCTCGAATAAACTCATTAAAATTTTCATGTGCCTCAGTATTTATTTATTTATTTAGACAGGGTTTCACTCAGTCACCCAAGATGGAGTACAGTGGCATGATCTCAGCTCACTGCAGCCTCTGCCTCCCAGGCTCAAGCAATACTCCCACCTCAGCCTCCTGGGTGGGAGGAGTACCTAGTACCACAGATGCGTGCCACCATGTCTGGTTAATTTTTGTATTTTTGTAGAGACAGGGTTTCGCCATGTCACCCAGACTGGTCTCGAACTCCTGAGCTCAAGCAATGCCTTAGCCTCCCAAAGTACCGGGATTACAGGCATGAGCCACTGCGCCCCGGCCCTCAGTTTATTTTTAACAAGTGGAATTGCCGGGTCAAATGATAACCCTGTGTTTACCTTTTGAAGGAACTACCAGACTGTATTCCAAAGTAGATCCACCATTCTACGTTCCCACCAGCAGCGTGTGGAACTTCTGCTTCCTCCACATTCTCACTAACACTTGTTACCTGCTTTTTTGATGAAAGCCATCATACTGGATGATATGGTTTGGCTGTGTCCCCACCCACATCTCATCTTGAATTTTCATGTGTTGTGGGAGGGACCTGGTGGGAGATAATTTAATCACGGGGGGCAGGTCTTTCCCATGCTGTTCTCGTGATAGCGAATAAGTCTTACAAGATCTGATGGTATTATAAGGGAGAGTATCCCTGCCCAATCTCTCTCTTTGCCTGCCACCATCCACCTAAGATGTGACTTGCTCCTCCTTGCCTTCTTCCATGATTGTGAGGCCTCCCCAGTCATGTGGACTGTAAGTCATTAAACCTCTTTTGTAAATTGTCCAGTCTCAGGTATGTCTTTATCAACAACATGAAAATGGACTAATACAGTGGATGTAAAATGGTATCTCATTGTGGTTTTGATTTGCATTTCTTCGCCAGTTGTGTTGAACCTCTTTTCATGTGGTTACTATTTGGACAAATGTCTATTGAGATTCTTTTCCCACTTTTTAATTGGGTTATTTGTCTTATTGTTGAGTTTTAAGAGTTCTATCTATTCTAGAATACAAGTCCCTTAACAAACACGTGATTTGCAAACATTTTCTTCCATTGTGTGTGTTGTCTTTTCGCTTTCTGGATAGTGTCCTCTGTAGCACAGAATTTTAAATTTTGATGAACTTCTATTTATTTTTTTCTTTTGTTGTTCATACTTTTGGTGTCATATCTCACAAACCATTGCCAAATTCAAGGTAATGAAGATTCACCCCTGTGTTTTCTTCTAAGAGTTTTTTATGTCTCAAATTTAGGTCTTTGATCCATTTTTAGTAAATTAGGAGTCCAAGTTCATTCTTTTGCATGTGGATATCTAGTCCCAGCACCATTTGTTGAAAAGACTCCTCTTTCTCTATTTGAATTATTTTGGCACTTTTGTTGGACATCAGTTGACTGTAAATGTAAGAATTTCTGGATGTTTGGTTCTATTCTACTGATCTATATGTCTATCTTAATGCCAGTACCACACTGTCTTGATTACTGTAGATTTATAGGTTTTGAAATCAGAAGTTTGAGTCCTCCAATTTTGTTCTTCTTTTTCTGTATCATTTTGGCTATTCTAGGTCTTTTGAGTTTCTATGTGAATATTAGAATTAATTTGCCCATTTTTGCAAAGAAGCCAGCTGGGGGACAGGGCGTAGTGGCGTGTGCGGACAGGGATTCTGTTAAATCTGTAGATCAGTTTGGGGAGTATTGCCATCTGACAATATTTGGTCTTCTGATCCATGAACATGAGATATCTGTCCATTTTTTTACATTGTCTAACATTTTTCAACAGTGTTTTATAGTTTATAGAGTATAAGTTTTGTACTTCTTTTATTAAATTCCTAACTATTTTATTCTTTTTTATTATATTAATAAATGGAATTGTTTTGTTAATTTCATTTTTTGATTGTTCATTGCCAGTGTATAGAAATAGAATTGATTTGGCTGGGCACAGTGGCTCATGCCTGTAATCCCAATACTTTGGGGGACCAAGGTGGGTAGATCACCTGAGGTAAGGAGTTCAAGACCAGCCTGACCAACATGGTGAAACCCTGTCTCTACTAAAAATACAAAAATTAGCCAGGTGTGGTGGCAGGCACCTGTAGTCCCAGCTACATGGGAGGCTGAGACAGGAGAATCACTTGAACCTGGGAGGTGGAGATTGCAGTGAGCTGAGATCATGCCACTGCACTCTAGCCTGGGCGACAGCGAGAATTCGTCTCAAAAATAAAAATAAAAATAAATACAATTGATTTGTATATAAGTTGTCATTGTATACTGCAATTTTGCTGAACTTGGTTATTAGTTCTAATAGTTTTTTCATGGATTCCTTAGGATTTTCTATATATAAGATCATATCATCTGCAAATAAAGTTTTTCTTCATCTTTTACAATCTGGATGCCTTTTATTTCATTTTCGTATACCCTAAATCTTAAAAAATAAATCTTAATGTTCATTTTTTGTTTGCTTAAAGCAAAGTTCAGTACCAATTATATCTCAATAAAGCGGTTTTAAGGAAACATTTTAACTTCCCTTAAAACCATCACAGTTGTGTGTGGGGGAAGGTGGGAGGGAAGCTGTTAATATGTTGGCCCATTTCCTTCTAAGTTTTTTTCTAGGTATATTTGGACGCTTAGCCATAAATATAATTGGACTCATATTGTATAGATATTTTAGTCCTGTTCTCAGGAACTCAATGCACAGTCAAGCCGTTCTCAGGATTAAGAGGCTTTATGAACATTAAAAACAAAATCTTAGCCCCGTCAAATGACAGTGTCCTGGAACAGGAGGTGGTGGAGAGGCTGAGTGCAGCTGCACACAGAGCACCCCTACTCCTGTGGGGTGGGGGGGCTGTCCCATGGCCTCACGCACAGCACAGCACCCAAGTCCCTGCATCTCTCTCATGGGAGAAAATGAAGGTCACACAGACCGCCTGGATTTCTTGGGCTCTTTTAAATGTCTAAATACCTCTAAATGTCTGGTTTTTCTGCTATTCTTTAATCCTTAGATAAGGGTTCAGAGACTGTGCTTCCAAGATGACTTTGGGACCATGGTGTGTGAGGACGTGGGAAGGCGTGGCCCCTGCACGAGGCCTGGCTGGGAAACGCCGCTGTGATCACATCCCTCATCACTGACTGCTGACCACCTGGCAGTTTTCCAGGACCAAGCCTCCTGTGCTGTGTGATTCTGGGAACATCTCCTCTGGCTCACAAGGTCTGAAAAGCAAACCAGTCAGCTACGGTATGGAAAACAGTTTTTACTGCCAGAATTCTTCCCAGCAGGTTCTTATGCTACTTGTTTGTGCTTCTGCTTGGCCCTAATCAGTTCATGTTCTGGGCAAAGGCACTCGCTAAAGATTGTTTCAGCAGACGTAACATTTACATTTTCCAGTGTCAATAAGAAGGCTTCAAAAGTAGGATTTTTCATAGGGGCAAAATATTACATTGTCTGATTAGATCATAATAGATTTAACCTGTTCCTCCAAAAAGAGACTGGAATCTCTTTGATGACCACAAGCACTGAGTTCTTAATGTACTTCCTTGGATAAGGCTGTGTGTCACCAGCAATGGTGGCCAGCACTAAAGCTATCCCCCATCTTTCCAACAAGGACAATTCATAGGCAAGCTCCATCACTTAAAGACATGGCAGGGCTGCCCAGGGTGAGGTCTGGCCCTCAATTCTGGTTCTTCTGTAGAATCCACAAAGCCTGATAGTGTTTGGCCACAGAAAAAGAGAAGTTTCCCCAGTGGGACATGTTAGGGTTGAACACTTCAAAGAGAACAATTTACTTCTAATATCAATTCTGAAGGAAAGCAGTAAGGAATTCCTGTCAGACCTAGGCTGCTTGTATTTACAGGAACCTACGCGCTTGCCAGGCGACCCACACAAATCCCTCCAGGTGCCAGGGTGTGAGTCAACACTGGTAACTCAACATGGACAGAAGGGCAGACACAGGCCTGGAAATCCTTCTGTGTGCCTAACGAGTTCCCCGCAGCCTCATGGCATTGCTTGTAGGTTTCATGGCATCTGGGCAGACCCTCTGGGGCTTCTGCCTACCATTTTTGCCTGGCTCTCACCTCTGTGGGCCACCTCTGCAGAGAACTGTGCTTGTCATCCTCCCAGCTTCAGGACACTATCATCACTGACAGGGCATGTGACACCTCTTCTGGCTTTTTTTTTTTTTTTTTTTTTGCTTATGATTCCTTTAGCTCCCATACCCATCTCCTCACCAGTATGTTTGAGATGTATCCCTAGATGTGGGTGTCCTCACAGCTGCCTGGTGTCACTGTGTGTATATTTGCATTTTACTCGGCTTTAGTCCTGGCTCATTCTACTTCTTACTTGTTGCTGTTGCTTCTGCTGCTGCTGCTGCTCTGTGTGTGTGTGTGTGTGTGTGTGTTTGTGTGTGTGTGTGTGTGTGTAGTTTGTGACTCCTCAGGCCTCTGCCCATTTGATATCAAGAACATCAAAACCACAATATGAAAATCACTTGAGCAGTTATGTCTGGTGCTGACTTGCTGAGATCCCAAGACCTAGGCCAGTGTTATCCATGTTCTCCCCAAGGGGCTAGTCATGTCAAATGTGTTGTCCTCTGGTTTATTTTGAACTGATTCCTTCTCCTACCCACTAAGACTGGCATGTATTTAAAATCAGGCACGTGAGGACTCCTCCTATGGATTCCACAAGAACCTTGGGTGGGGGCTGGGGTTACATGGCCCTGAAAAGTTTCTCCAGGGGTCCAGATCTGGGGTCCCAGGTCAGGGCCGCTCCCCACATCTGGCAGGAAAGTTGCACACCACCTGGGCAGTGCTGCAGCCTCATCCACAGCACACACTCCTGGGCCTCCCCTCTGCATCTGGCAGGGCAGTGCCAAGGAGGAGGGCTCCAGGCCACCCCCGCCCTCCCCACTGGGCCTGCGCAGGCCCTACAGTACGCAACAGCCGTCCTCTCCTCAGAGGTCCTGCGGAGGGGAAGGCTAGTTCTCTCCAGTCCTCAAGAGACACATGACAGCCTCAGGCCGCCGCCCCTTTTCAAGTCTCCACAACACAACACGTCCATTCTGCCTCTTTTTGCCATGACAGGGCGTCAGCCTTAAAACCACAAGGCCATCTTCATTCCCACTTTGGGCTATAAGTGGGGCTGGAACAGGGGTCAAGACCTTGAACAGGAAAGTCTGGCTCTTTTCCTGGAAGGAAAATACCTTTCATTTTTCCCTAATAAACCACAAACCCACTCTTCTGCCCCCACCCAACAAGGATGACCAGAAGCACTTAAACAAAAACCCCTGAACTAAACAACCAAAATTTCACAGTCACTCACCCAGCAACCTGCCACACTAACATTTATTGAGCTTATACTGCATCCTACATGCTCTGCTAGGCACTTGGTAGATATAATCTCATTTTATCTTCACCAAAATGCCATGAGGTAGAGACAATCGTCTGCGTTCTCCAAATAAGAAATTTGACTCTTAAAAACACAAGTTAGGGAACTTTCTCAGGATTGAGTGAGAACTGGCACCTACCTGATGCACATGGTTGAGATTCATATAAATTATCTGGGCAGAAGAGACTTTTAGAATCTGATGCCCTATTAGAAAGTCACGTCTACCTGCAAAGTCTTCCTCTCAGTAAGCGAGTGTGGCCTCACTGGATTATTCCAGCACGCACTGCCCGCCCCTACCAGGGAATCTGCTCAAAACCTGGTTCTGGGAATTCACCCTGTGGTTGTCTTGTCCTGTGCTGGCCTCACTGCCTTCCTCAGATTGGGCAGACCCAAGCTCTTTCAGAAAATGTTGTCAGGTTTTAGAAAAAGACAGAAATTCATATCCTTCTTCTCCCTCCTTTCACTTTGAGGGGATAGTTGCTTTTTAGCCATAGAACCTTCTAGTAAAGGGAAGGCCTTAGCAGTGGACATCCAGCAGTGGATAGCCACAGACTGTCTCCCACCCCCGTACCCGAGAGGCTCCCAGGCGCTGCTGAGGCCCCCTGCAGGCCAGGTTTGATGACTTTGACTCTCTGCAGGTTTCACTTCTTTTGAGGCCAAACTAGCTAGTGACTGTTCCAGGCCATCTGTGGCCATGGAAGCCAGAGCATCACGCATCTGCTGCATGTTTCCATCTATGGAAAATTAATTCTAAAAACAGACTTTTTAAAATTTTTTTATTAAGACCAAGTCTCGCTCTATTGCCCAGGCTGGAATGCAGTGGTGCAGTCCTGGGTCACTGCAACCTCTGCCTCCTGGGTTCAATCGATTCTCGTGCCTCAGCCTCCTAAGTAGCTGGGATTACAGGTGCGTGCCACCACACCAGGCTAACTTTTGTATTTTTAGTAGAGACAGGGTTTCACCATGTTGGCAAGGTTGGTCTCAAACTCCTGACCTCAAGTGATCCTCCCGCCTTGGCCTCCCAAAGTGCTGGGATTACAGGCCTGAGCCACCCCGCCTGGCCTGGGAAAAAAAAAAAAACAAACAAAAAAAACGACTCTTTATGAATCCATTTGTAAAGGCATAACAGCGGTACATTTCTTTGCCACAGGGATGCCAATGACTGGGCCAGCCACCTTGAACGTGGGAAAAGTGTTTCACATCAATGGCACGAGAGATCTTTGAGCAGTAGGTGGGGAAGACACCGTTTCAGTCTGACGAGTAAAGAAACTGGCAAAGAGAGGAGGGAGAACTTGCTTCTCATCAGAGCTGGAGAGCAGAACCTGGTCTCATGATTTTTTTCCCCTGATGAGGTTTTTCCACCTGGTACTGCAAAGACCTGCACCAAGTTCATGACGCTCAAAACGTCTTTTACAGGCCGGTGGCTCAAGCCTGTAATCCCAGCACTTTGGGAGGCCGAGACGGGCGGATCACAAGGTCAGGAGATCGAGACCATCTGGCTAACACGGTGAAACCCCATCTCTACTGAAAAAATACAAAAAACTAGCCGGGCGTGGTGGCGGCGCCTGTAGTCCCAGCTACTTGGGAGGCTGAGGCAGGAGACTGGCGTGAACCCGGGAGGCAGAGCTTGCAGTGAGCTGAGATCCGGCCACTGCACTCCAGCCTGGGCGACAGAGCGAGACTCCGTCTCAAAAAAAAAAAACAAACAAAAAATAAAAAACGTCTTTTACTTCTTAAAATCCAAAAACGTTGATCTAGCCCCAGGAGTTTACTGCCTCTGAAGCTGCTGAAGCCAGGGTTCACCTGTGGGAAGGGCCTGATGCTGGGGCTGCACTGCCCCCTGGTGCCCACTGGAAGTTATGTCTCCAGCTCTCCCACCGGATAGAGGAGTCAGGGCCCATACTTGCTTCTTCCGCCTCATCTTCCTCACATACACACTCCTCTAAATGGACAGAAGGGGACAGGGCACAGGGAGGGGCCTCACAGGCCTCCACTCACACCCCCATTCCCATAACCAGAAAGTTTTGACATATTTTTATTAATTAATTTATATTTTTGGAGAGATAGGGTCTTGCCCAGGCTGGACTTGAATTGCTGGGCTCAAGCCATCCGCCTGCCCCAGCCTCCGGAATAGCTGGGATCAACAGGCTCTCCATGTGGTCAAAATAAGCATGGTGAACCCAGTGTGTGCAGTCACAACCCATGGAGGTCCTTCCATGAGTGTCTGTCAAACCCAAGCTGACACTGCCTTTCTCCAGAGAGGTCCCACATCCACCAAGGACATGATGAGGTCGCTGGACTCTTAATCCAGCGCTTAATCCAGTGCTGGACTCTTAATCCAGTGCTCCATTTCCACTGGCCAGGCTGATGCTCTGAGGACAGGCCTGTATCTTCCCCCCTCTGCAGCCATCAGGGCGTTGATGCTGTCTGTTGTCCTTGACCACTACCCAAAATGGGACCCCCTAGGGTGACCTGTCATCCCCTGTGCTGACGACAGCCCTAGCTTCTCCCTGGCCCAGGCCCACCCCTCCCCAGCATTCCCATCCGTGCCCTGCACTCTGCCCCACACCCCATCCCACAGTCAGCAAACTCGAGACTGAAGCGCTCTCCCACCTTCTCCTCTCTCTGGCTTTTCTCAGGCCCTGGCCTCCCTGTGATGTTCAGGCCCTGGTGAGAGTAAGTGAGAAGCTGGAGAAGGGACTGACCCCCATGCAGGCTGGCCAGGGCCAGAACAACATGCACAGCAGCTGTCAGCCCTGCAAGAAGAGCGCAGCCACCACCCACCTATCCAATTCAAAAGAAAAATCAGCTTAAACTCTACACAGATGCAATGAAGGTCAACAAATCCTGGTTTCCCATAAGTGATTTGATGTCTTTTTCTAAAACAGTATCAAACTTCAAGCTTTTTGCCTCCCAAAGCTTTGGCAACCTAAGCGGCATTTGATGTGCCTGTTGGGCAATGCACACAGCTGGTGAGCGCAGAGGTGAGGCCAAGCGTGGGGATCCGGGGCCTGGTGCCCTGAGTTGAGGACAGGAGTGGGTGAGGGCCAGTGGTGGGAGAGGAGAGTGAGCTTGTGATTTCAGAGGGAAGGGGCACAGGGAGGGGCTGCAGTGAAGCAGGGGAAGTCCCTGGAGATGAGGGAACCGTGTTGGCCTGACTCCTGCCCCCCACCTGCTAAGGAGGAGAGAGGGGTCTCTGGGAAGCTACCAGAGTTTCCCTCTTGTTGTGCTGACCTGGGCGGGGAACAGGCAGGATGGGGTTCTAGAACAGTCCTTGTCACTCCCTGGCTTTGGGAAGCTTGGGACCAGCACCCCAAGGCCCAGACCAGGCCCAGGCCAAAGAAAGCACAGGGAGAAGAATGAGGAAGTTGATGAGTAACCTGCAGTGTTCCCAGGGATGTGAGGGGGTGTGAGGGTGCAGCCCCTCCAGGCCCAGGTGCCTGCTGGCTGCTCAGAGGGACGCTGTGCCTCACTGGTCCTGGTGGGTTTGCAATGGGCTCAAATCCTGTGCCTTCCATTTGCACGACTCCAGTTAAGTCATTCAACTGCCCCTGGCCTAAGAGAGGTGAATGGGAGGTAGAGGAGTAAACGTAATGGGTTTTCACTATTTTTTAAATTATGGAAAACTATATATCATATAAAATTTGCCATGTAACCAATGTTTAACTTACAATTCAGTAGCAAGCATGACATCTCCCTAAACAGAAACTCTGTACCTATTAAGCAATAACTTTCTATTTTCCTCTCCCTCCAGCCCGGGGTAAGCCGTAACCTACTTTCTGTGCCTGTGAATGTGCCTATTCTAGATATTTCATTGTGAACTCATGCAGTATTTGTCCTTTCGTGTCTGGCTTCTTTCACTTTTAGCGTAAGTTTTTCCCAGTGCACCCACCTGGGAGCACGCATCAGACTCTCACATTTTTTAAGGCTAAAGAGCATTGCATGGCAGGGAATACCCACATTTTGCTTACCGTTCAGCCTGTTAACGGGAGTTTGCTTGCGGCCCCGGGAAACAGTGCGGCACTGCCCCCACTATTCACGGGGTCCCTGCCTTCCTCTCCCGGGACTGCGGGCCACAGGGAGAGATTCTACGTTTAACCCCCAGGGAAGCACACTCAGTGGACGCTTTCTTCATGCTGAGCTGTAACGTTGTTTCAGGAGTCTGCTTCTTTTGTAACATTCTTAAAACTCTTCCCTAAATAGAGAAAAAGACTAGACGGCCCTGAAGTATTTCTGAAACAAAATAAAATCTGACTGCTGAATGGCATGAGTCGCAGGGTCGCGCTCCAGAAGCCCCTGAGGGAGCCCACACCCCGCGACCCGCGAGGAGGTGCTGCCACCTTCTGTGGCAACAGCCTCGGCCTCCGCTGACCCTCGGAGGGTGACCCCGTGGGTTCCAGCCTCCGGCGACCCTAAGACACCGGAGGTTCCTCGGAGAAGGGACCCACAGGCGCGGGGCGAGGGAGCGGCTACGCACACGGGGAGCCCCGGGCCCTGCAGAGCGGCGGCCGCCAGAGGGTGAGAAGGAGCCCGCGCCGATAGCAGCCAGGCCTGGGCGCGCCGCCTCCGCCTCCGGAATCCTGGGGTCCACCCGGAGGTGGCCAGTGCAAGTCTCAGCGGGGACGGGTAACACTTAGAGCCCAGCGCCGCTTTGGACGTGGGGACAGAAGACTGAAGGTTTGGGTCTTTAATGGGCCCTCAGAAGGGAACACTGATTTTGAACACACCGGATTTTCTGCAGATGTGACCCTGTGCCAAGAAGGGTCCCTCTCAGAATGCTTCGTGCCTGTTTCTCTGAGGTCGCGCGGTCCTGCAGGGCAGGAGCATCATGCCCGCGCGTGTCTGGTGCAGGGTGGGCACCTGCACCCATGCCCTCAATGACCTGGAGCTCAGGGAAGGAGGGAGGGATGGAAAAGAATAAGGCTGTCCCACAGAAGAGGGAGAAGTGAACTGGGAGCCTGAACCCTAAACAAGTGTGAATTCTGCTGCTGATTTCATCCAATCAACCCACAGCATCCATTGGCACCAAAGGGGCCCACACCCAGGGACACCGAGGTGACCCCCCTTTGAATTCATTTGAAGGAACATGCAAGCACAACAGCCTGAATTGGGGGCTTTGAACTTAATGCAAAATGCAAAGTATATAAATATGAATTACATACTTAAAGATAAGGTAGTTAAGAGCTCTATACATGTTTTTAAGTCTTATTAAAAGTTCACTAAATTTCATCACATTTTGATCATTGTTTACTGTTATTACAGGAGAGTTTCTAGGAAATACACACAAATATTTAGTATAAGGGGCATCAAGGCTTCAAATGACTCAAAAATAGTTCAGACCAAAAAGTGTTTTAGCAACCTTTTTGTAAATTGTCTGAAAGTATGCCAAAATATGAAGTCAAAAGTCCGGGGAAGGGGCATTTGGCAATCTGTTGGGGGTACCAGCAGGAAGCCAGCACTGGGATGAGGGGGAGCACGTGCTGGGATGTAGGGTTTGTATGCATGACCCATGGAGTAGGGGCCAGTGTAAACCTACATCTAGGTTGGGCAGCAAGGAGGGGTGGAAAGAGCTGGAGTCTCATGATGGCCTGCCTGCGTGTGGGGAAGAGGAGTATGGGATGACAGCAACATACCCAAAACCCCAGGATGGCCCACCTGTTATGCCTGGAGCTGGTGCACGAGTTATGGGTGAGTCTGATTCAAAGGCCCAGATGTGCTGCAGAACTGGCACCTCATTTATCTAGTCCCTAGGAGGAAGGCAGATTTGCAGGCTATCAGAGGTGCTGTGTGGCTCACAGTGGTTCTCAGTGACCACATCTGTAGCACTCTCCTTACTGGGACTGTCAAAGTTCTTTCCTGAGACTTTCCAAACTCTAAGGCAGAGGGAGAGATCCCATCTCCTTCTCTGGTCAAGAGACTATAAGGGATGTAAGGTGGCTTTTAGAGAGATCTGGTCTGAGTGGGGAAGAGGCAGGGGAATAAAACATCCTGCATGATGCATCCTGGAAATCTATACAGAGGCTTATGAACCTAAAAATGATGTATTTGCTGGCTTTGTTCATGTTGGTACAGAAGCCTACAGAAACACTTGCATATTTAGGCAAGATGTATATAGAAATATTAACGTTAGCATTATTTGTAAAAATGAACAGATGCCTATTACCCAGAAAATGCATAAAATACTGTGGCAGCTGCCTTCTAGTACGCCCGCTCTTGTACAGCCCCTTCACGTATTGAACAGGACGAAGCTGCAATAGCAATAGCATATTGGGAAATTATGTGTGTGACTCTCAGAGCTGGGTCATAAAAGCCATGTGGCTTATGCCTTGCTCTCTCTTGGACTACTTGCTCTGGGAGGAAGCCAGCCACCATGTCACACGGTCACTCAAGCAGCCCTGTGGAGAGGTCCATGTGGCAAGGGGCTTAACATCAACTTGCCAGTGATTTCAGTGAGTCATCGTGGAAGCAGATCCTCCACTCCCACTGAAGCCCACAGTTGACTGTAGCCTCAGCCAACATCTTTACTGCAAGGCACCCTGCCAGACCACCCAGCTAAACCACTTAATTCCTAACCTGCAGAAACTAAGATAACGAATGTTACTATGACAGATTGTTGTGGTTTAAATTTTGTTGCCAGGATTGAGGGGCATTTATTGTGGAACAATGGATAACAAATACAAATGTTACAGAATCACACAGTGAAATTTTAGCTTGCTTGTTTTTATAAAGAGGTGGAAATGGCCATGTCATAGCATTCTCATGAGTTCTAGTTCAGAGTCTATGTGAACACTCTGTATTTGCACATAGCAAGGACTCCAAGACACTTGTTGCTGCGCTTTTCCAATTTTGTTTCCTTCCCTTAGACTTCCAAGTGAGTTCTCTCTCCCTTTTCAGGCAGGTATTTTTCCCAGTTTCAATACTGTCTAAAACATTCATATTTGGTGGGATGAATTCATCAGTCCTTACAAGTTGGGAGAAAAAAAATCTATCTCCTTTTCAGGACATGAGCTATAATCAGGCCAATCATACCTGAATGGCGACTACAGAAAGTGAATTTTTATCAGTGGTCTCCATTCCATCTTTCAAGCACCTGACTCTTAGGGATGGGGTCTAATTAGGCACTAATGAGGTGGAGATTTGAGAGAGAAAATGCCAATTTGAGTTCCTGGCACCTCTGCCCAGCAATACAAAGGTCTAAGGAAGATTTCATTTGTGTCTGAGAGAACTGTGTTCCCGAAATATTGTATACAACATTTAGTTTTGTTTTTTAACTTTATCAGGGTAAGCCAGAGATTTGTATAAACACATTGAGATTTATCCCTATGAAAAAAAAAAAAAAATTGGACAGCTCCCAGTACATCCCACCGATACATTCCCTGACTTCTGAAACGCGGGAAAAAAGCTCACATTAACACCACGGTCCATACCAGAGTGCTCATTGTTTCACTCACCATTTGCCAAGTAGCTTAAAACTACTGGCTTATCCAAGACACAGGGAATTTTTCTGTGCTACACTAGAGTAGAGCATATATTTAAATATGAAAGAGATCATTAAAAATTCAAAGACAACAGAATTAAATGAGGGCTAAAAATGTTGTATGCCTTTGCCAGAACAAGTTAGTTTGGTATCCCCAAACTTGGGTGAGAGCCAGCCCCTCACCCAGGGGAATCTGTGCTCTACTTACATGCAAATCTCCCAGTGAAATGCTGCTCCCTTGCAACATACTTGTACAAAAGGGAGCTAAGTGGGGTGGTCCACCTCAAAGAGAGAACGAAGAGAATAAAAAGGAAGTTTGTTGGTAGTGTCTGATTATCCCCCCTCTGCTAGCCTCCTCATCTATGCCACATCTTCACAAACCTCTTCTCTCAGAGGTGTCAGCTACTGCCTCTTCCCACCCCCATAGGGTTTCAGAAAGCCCTGAGTGGCATTAGATTTCGGCAGGTCCACAAACAGCATCTAAAACAGAGGCTCTGTGTGGCCAATAGGGTTTCAGGCTACCCTTTGAGAGCCTGGCACAGAACAAGGTCTCCTTTCACTTGACCCTCCTTTGCCAATACAAGGCTGTTTGGCTGGGTCCAGCACCCCATGGGACTAATGTTCTGGCCAAGAATTGTCTTCATTCTTCCCATGAAGCTTTCAAAGTCTTCTAAAGAACACAGGAAATTGTCAGCCCCTATTTTCTGCTGAAAATGGCTGACACTAAATTTTGAACATTCTATGGATTAATCCCAAATTATGGGAACCAAGTTTGCTTGAAAAGCAGCAAAAGTTTTCATTAAACATGAGACTCTGATAAACCATCTCAGCATTACTTACAAAGAATGATGTATTTTATAACTCCAATTACTAACACCTTTCCTCTTTTGACCAAAATTATCTTATTGCCATGGAATTAACTCCAGAAGACTATCTCTGTGCACAAACAAGCAGATCCAGAGACTTATCATGGCACTATGCACATTTCCTAAAAATAAACCATCACTAAAACTGAGTACTTTTTGGTCTGTCATGACCCCAGCAGATTGTCACATTCTTGAGGTCTGGACACCTTAACGTGTGCAGTCACAATGTAATCCTCACTCCAAACCAGCAAGGAAGGCATGGGGCCCATTTATAGCTGAGGAAACATTCAGAGAAGTTATATGCCCAATTCAGAGTTGGGGTCTAAACTGAGACAATGAGCGTGTCTGGTGCTTTCTGCTTCTCCAGGCTGCCTGGTGGCCAGCTGACCCTTTAATCAGGGAGCTTCTGCTCTGTGCTAACAACTCTGTAGAAGATCATGCTTCAGAAATGTGGCAGTGTAGCAGACCAGGTACTTGTAAGGCTTAAGATTTAAGCACAGGCCCTGATGTAACCAAGACCAGTTCAAACTCTGGTTCTGCCAGTTACCACCTATTGAATAAGCTACCAAACATCTTAAACCCTCAGTTTCCCCATCCTTTTGCAGATGAGGAAGCAGGGTTTAAAATGTTTAGCAACTTATTCATTTATTAATGTATTAATAAGTTATCCTAATAGATAACTTACCCAATTGTTATCATTAAGGATTAAATAACACATGTAACTACTTAGGTTACCATCTGGAACAGGACAGCTACAGGAAGTTATTACAAAAGGGGCAGGTAAAATTCTGAATGAAGTGCAAGGACTTACATTTGCAAGCTTATCATCAGAAAGGACTGTGATTTACTGATGTGGCAAATTTTCCTTTCAAATCAAGTAGGACATTACAGCGGTCTTCACTAGGACCTTCCCTGGTGATTCAACACTATTAACTATCCACATACTACCTAGATCGATGGCCTCCAAGGTAGAAAGTAATAATTCACTGGGGCTTGGCAAAAGAGTGCAAACCTTTTTATTTCACTCTTTCAAATTTTGTTTCATAATTTTCACATTAGTGTAGCAGTACATTTGTTAACATATATTTTCGTTGATCAATACATATAATTATGGACACATGCTCAACAAATATTTCTGTAAGGAAACAGCATCAGGTTTGGAGACCGTGATCTAGATAATTTTCTGAGTCAACATTTTGCTGCTGATGCATTCGTAGCTATCAAGCCATCTTTCCTTTTTTCCCCTTACCTACCATATTCTGACTTCTACTCCTAGATTAGTTCCTCCAAGAGGATAAAACATATTAACATGCGGTGGGTCAGAATGTGCAGGTGGTAATGTGACACCCAGCGAATGAGTCCAAGAGGCATGGGTATCTCCTCAGCTTTCAAGATTACAGCCTGAGCTACACAGAAATAAGCTGTGTCCACTTAACTTGCTTGTGAACCTGCTATGGAAGCAATGATATCCCATTCCACTAGGTGGCAGCAAAACTCTATCCGCAAGGTGCCCACGTGGTTCACCCGTATTAGTGCTTACTTGTTCAGCCCCACTTAATTAGCGAAAAGACAGTGGCTAACAGGATACTTCAATTACATAATGCCTCTGACAGTGGAAAACAGACATTGCCATTTTGCTTTCTACAAGCTGGCCTTTCCTTAGGCCTACCTGAATTTTACATGTATTGTGAATGATCCTCTCAGAAATCCACAGGCCAAATAGCAAAAAGAGCCTTCTGACATACTTAAGCCTGGAGTCAAAAATCAAAAGTCCTAGTAAAAGTAAAGTTATATAGATGCTATATCAGATTCAGGTGAAACCCTGGGCATGCCATGGATAAAGACTTCTGAAAGTTTTCATTAGCATGGTAGAATAATGAATGTGTCTTACAAATTTATTATAATAATACATAGAATTTTGAAATAATATTTCCCAGAAGCAGTAGTACTTAACCAGTTAGGCAGGCAGTCTATATACATTTTTTACCTTTGCATTCTCCAAATTCAGTAGGTTGTTCTTAGCCTCCCTAAAACCAAACATTTTTGGCTAGAGGTGTTAACCCAATCTCTCAACACAAAAACGGAAAAAAATAAACACCCAAACAACAATCTCTCTGCTATTGACTTATAATTATTCCCTCTGCTTAGGTCTTTAATTTTAAAAAGTAAACAGGGTAAAACATTTCAAAATAATAAACTGGGCTACATTACTTACTTAATTTCTTACTTAAATTATGCATTATGTTAAAATCTATGTCACTTGACCTTGAGAAAAGAAATTACACTACCCTCTTTCCAGTTAAAAAAATTTCAGTTTCCAGGAATTTGAGAGTATACCTAATCTGAATGAGTTAGAAACTGTTCTCAGAGGCCGGGCATGATGGCTCATGCCTATAATCCCGGAACTTTGGGAGGCTGAGGTGGGTGGATCACTTGAGCTTAAGAGTTCGAGATCAGCCTGGGCAACATAATGAAACCCCATCTCTACAAAAAATAGAAAAATTAGCCAGGCGTCGTGGTGCACGCCTGCAATCCAGCTGCTCAGGGGGCTGAGGCAGGAGGACTGCTTGAGTCCAGAGGGTTGAGGCTGCAGTGAGTCATGTTTGTGCCACTGCACTCCAGCCTGGGCAATGAAGCAAGACCCTGTCTGGGGGAAACAAAAAAAATTGATCTCAGAAAAATAAGCATACAAATGAGAGATAGAAATGAATAGAGATATGGTATCTCTTAAATTAGAAAACCAGCACATATGCATTCTAAATGAGACAAGCATATAAAAGATGTCATCGTAGAGGAGGCAAACTCAAGTTGAAAAGCTTCTTCCCAAACATACTCTAGTCTAGTACATCGACTATAGGATATTTAAGACCCCACACACTATTACATCACAACATCGTTTATTATGTGAATTTTTTACAATACAAACAAAAAATACAGAAATGCAATATATGAATACAGCTAAATGCAGAATGGTGACTTTTTTCTCTTCAAGAGGCCATGATTCCCATTTCTAGTAAAATAAAGAGACTGCATATAGGTAGAAACAGGTTGGTCATTAGCTTCACAATTTTGCCTAGAAATGATCTATAAATGCATTTTCCCCCCGCTACTTACCATAAAGTGTAAAAAGGGAGTTAAAGGAAAGTTTCCTTGTTGGTTCCTACCATATGAAAGATGCTATATTCTATTTTAGCTGGGCCAATATATGGAAAATATCTAAATTAAATGTTATTACAAAAATGAAGCAGTAATGAGATTCTGGCTAAAGAGGGCACTAAATGAGAATAATATATATTTAAAGAATCCAAAACAAACAAACAAAAAGAGGTTGTTATAAAAAAGCTCTAGGTGCACTGTAAGCATATAGGGTTTTTTTTTCCATGTGTATTTTTAAACAATGGAAGTGTCAAAAATAGGGTCAACTGTGTTAGACTAAATTACATTATTGTATATGCTGCACTGAATGGAACCTTTGTATTATAATTATCATAGAGAAGCATAGTTTGCATCATATTATGGCAATTTATCCTCAATGAAAACCTTCCAGAGTCCTTTTATTTTGGAATATCCTGTAAACAATCAAACCACCAGAACATGATTGTACAACAGTAAAATGTTCTCTTGCATTAAACTGAAGATATCTGTTTAATAAAAAAAGAAGAAGAAAATGTAGGAAAGGTACTTAGAGCTGTTACTTTCTAAGTACACAACACCCTAGACAATTCAAGGCATCGTAATCTCCATCAAGAACAACAACAAAAAAAATAATTTTTGTCATGCTGTTAAATCCATCATTATGGATAAAACTGGTGCAAATTGGTCAAACGGATCCAACAAACACTGATGTCCAAGCTGGCATATTGGCAACTAATACGTAACTGGTGGTCAATAGAGAGTTTAAAAGATCTTCCCTTTCTTCTTGTTCTTTTCCAAGGTTCTAAATGATGAAAGGGAAATAATCAAGATGAGTAACCATTTGATAAACATGATAACAACAGCTAACCCAATTACAACAATGTTGGGATTTTCAGATACTTTTTCATTGAAAAAAATTAAAAGACTTAGAAGTAAACAGCTAAGACAATGTTAATCTATAATAGTATTTTCTTAGACAAATATTTGACAAAACTCCAGGATAAATAGTAAAAAATATGGCAAAACCCAATTTTAATATACAAGAACAATTATTTCCAAATGAAACAGCACAAACTAAAAAATATCAACCAGCATTAAACAGGGTGTTCTTTTCCCCCACTGTCATTTGCATTCTGCAGTGCAACTGCTTTTACAAATCTATTTTCCTCTTCTTTGGGGAAAATGTTAACAGTAGTATAGTGTAGTAGAACAAATGTCAAATCTGAAAATGTTTAATAATGAGGATAAACTATATAATCCTTATAGGAATGCCACTTTTCAGTTTTAAATGAAACTATTAAGGAAAAGAACACCAAAAATTCAAATATTATTGAATTTTGTATAAATTAAGAGAAAGTAATTGATTAGCTGTAATGGAAATTAAATATCTAACATTTTGTCTTAAGAATTTTATCGTAACAACATAATCCAGTACAGTTAAAACGTATTCCTAAATATGTAACAGATTTTGAAGAATGTTCCCTTTGTGTGCCAAAAATTGACAACAACCCTTATGTCCAACAATTGGGGGGAGAAGGTAAGAAATCCAATTAAGGTAAGTTAACTGGGGAGAATGTTATGAAGCTGCTAAATCATAATTATGAAGATTAAGTCATGAAAGATGTACTGAAAAAATACTGCTAATGGACACAGACTGTATCCATCCATATAAAAATATTTATCCATGAAAACCATTGTGTTTGGAATGCATGATAATGGGTGATGACTTTTTAAGTGTTATTCTAATGTTTTTTAAATAAGTAGGAAAACAATTCTTTAAAACATTAATACACACATTTCTTAGTAATCTGCTATTAGTTACCTTGAAGAGTTCTGTTGTTCTAAAATACGTTGTTGAGCTTCCCAGTTTGCTTTCTCATCCTCAAACTGACGACGTTTTTCCTCTAATTCTTTGTGTTGTGCTTCCAAATTCTTTTTCATTTGTTCATGGCGCCGCTGGAGCTAAATCATAGCACAGTATATAAAACAAAACTAAGAAATCAGAAGCAGAAGTATGTTTCATCCAGACACCCTAAGGATAGGAGTATGAGCATTGAATAGCCCTATTGTAAATTCAGAGTACTACCTGGAAAGCACTGTCAAGGACTCCTCCTACTTTAGGACCCAAAAGGCCAGTGACCCAAGACAATAATCTTGGGAAACAGTAAAAAAAAAAAAAAAAAAAAAAAGCAACAAACTTAACAGTGTGGAGTACTTTATAATGGAAAATTACTATCTTATCTCATTTTTCTTTAATCACAAATATGTTGGAGGCTGGGCAGTGAAGACATCATTGTTCTCATTGTACAGATGAGGAAACAGTTGCAGAATTTAAATGACTTGCCCAAGATTGCTAGCCAGAAAGTGGAAGAACCAGGACTTGAATAAGCCTCCTAATTCCAAGTTTAGAAAGCTAAGACAAGTGAAAAGAAAGCAGGTAGTTTAGGATCCTAAGAGTTCAAAGATGCCAGTAAAGTACTCTGATTCCTGTAAGCAGTGGTTCTCAGACATTGGTCTTCATGAAAATCACCTGGGATGTTTGTTAAACATACAGAATCCTGAACCTCACTCAGATGTACTGAATTAGAATATCTGGGTGTTCAGTTTGGAAATGTGGATTTTCAACAAGTTACAGGGATTCTACCGCAGGTGGTCCTTCCTCCTGTGTGTATTAATGCTGTAAAGAATGCTGACTGAGAGGTAGTAAACACTCATGCAAAGTAACTGCAGAAACAAAGGGCTTTAAGTCCAAGAGATCTTAGATAAATAATTTCATTTAGATGCAAGTCAATCCATTTCTGAAAAAAAAAGAAAAGTCAACAAATTTTTAAAAGCAGATTAAATCCTCCTATACCAAATACCCAAGGACTATTCAAAACCTTCGGTTATCCAGGAATTATGTTTTGTTATAGATTTTACTACATTGGTGAGTTAATATTAACATAATGTTAATATACAACATTATTATATTATACATATTATATATTATATATTATAATTTTGCATACAATTTTTCTTTTTTGCAAGCCCGAAGTGACTTCAGATTTATTCCTATTTCAATTATTTCATGCAATTCTTACAAGACAGAATCACCTAAGACACACTTAAGCAAACATGAGTAAATCTGAGGTGAAATCTTCCTGATGACAGCAAACAAGCTGCTAACAAATGTCAGAAAGTAGGAACCTAAGAAAATGTCTCTAGTTATTTTTTTTAAATGCAAGGGAATCACATATACACAATTCGGAATAGTAGTTACCTCTGGGAATGAGAGAGAGGGATACAATAGGGGACAGGCACACAGGGTCTTCAAATGAGTTGATAACATTCTATTTTTTTAAGCCAGGTGGTAGGCTTACAGTGTTCATCATTCTTTAACTTACATTTATGTTACATGTAAGTAATTATCTTTTGTGTTAACTGCATGTAGATAAAGGTATAGGTCATAATCTCACTCTTAAGAAACCCATGGGGTCAGACGCCTTTCGAAGTTCAACATTTTTCAGTTATTAAAACCACAACACTGTTTAGAAATGAGCTCATACTATATTTATAAAATACCTTCTGGGCTATCTGGGGCAGCAAGTATAATCAAACACATTACTTTTTATTTGTTTCAGTAAAATATATAAATATTCACAATATGTAGGATTAAAACTTAGTTCATGTTAGGTTTTGCAGTTTTCAGAGCTTTTTCCATTCTGAAGTTGTGAAAAACAGGACTGTGAACCTATCTAGCAATTAACAGCAAACTTAAAAATTAACTGGGTTCAAATGCTGGCATATTAAGTTAATTTATCCTTCTTCTTATCTATAAAGGAGAGATGGGCAATAATATCTACCTTGGAGGGCTGTGGTGTGCACTAGACAACACAATAAATGAAAGATGCTTGGTGCTGTGACTGATGTACTGTGCTGCTAGTTGTGCCCCAAACAAGTATTTCCAGCATAATGGATTTAAGGAGAAACTGTATTAAACAAGGCTAAAAGGGTTTCTTTACCTATTTATGTATTCACATGTATCATATTTACATAATATATATCATGTATCATATACATGATGATTTGCAAACTCATTACCACAGGGATGTTGGTAAATACACTCTAGATGTGGTTTCATAAAAGACAAAGAATCTAGAATGAGCATGCCTAATTCTCTAATGGCTTAGAGTATCAGGTGGGAACCTTGGCCCAGAGCTCTTCACAGGTCCTTTAAATGTTAACATTCCATCCTTCAAAGAACAGTTCTTCAAAACTATCTTCACCATTCATAGTAATCATGAAAATTCCCAAAGGGTTCCTTGGCTACAGATTCACAATTACTTATTTGTAATATTTACTCTTAGCAACATGTCCTAAAATACATTTGCCTCAAATATAAGTTAAACTACTTTTAGATTCTCAATGGAATCTAAGTGTGGAGATAATGTAGTAGACTCTTGATTATTCCTGTTTTTCAACCCCTCTTTGGATATAGATTTTCCAGATTATATGTGAATTACTGAAGAGGTAGAGATTCAATGCATATATTTGACAGGCTGATAAATTAATCTCCAAAATGTCATGTTAAGAACTTTAATTATTCATTTATAATACAATAGAAACAGCTAAGACAGTGATTCTTGATTGGGAGTGTGTGTGCATGCACATTTTGGTTTGCCCAATGATAGGAGGGCACTGCTATTAGCATTTAGTGGCAGTGCCAGGGATGCTAGTCCTGTAGTGCTCAGCAGTCTCAAACCAGGAGTAATTATTCCATATCCTGGCTAAATTAAACTCAAAACAAATATAACAACAGTGAAAGATTTTAGTAAGAAATTACAAGAAAAGCCCAATAATGTAAGAGAAATTATGTGGAATAAAAACATTTCCTCGAAATTATTTAATACTTTCTCATGCCATGCATTCTATTTACTCAATGGATTACAGTACTTTTGTTAAGCCTTTAGTCAAAAAAGGTTTCCGTATTTTATGCAGTAATTACAAAAGCAATGCAATCAACTCTAAGAATATAACAGAAGAGATCTGAATCTCTTCTTAATATACTTAGATACAAATATCAGTGAAGCCACATAAAACACAGGGATCTTACTAAATTTTATCATTAAAGATTGTTTTATACTGTCATCCATATATATATATATATATATATATATATATATAAATCCATCCATAAATTATGTATATAATTTTGAGACAAGGTCTAGCTCTGTCACCCAGGCTGGGGTACAGTAGCACAATCATGGTTCAATACAGCCTCGATCTCCCAGGCTCAAGTAATTCTCCTGCCTCAGCCTCCTGAATAGCTGGGACCATAGGCGCATGCCACCATGCCTAGCTATGTAAAAAAATTTTTTGTAGAGATTGGGTCTTGTCATATTGCCTAGGCTGGTCTCAAACTCCTGGACTCAAGCAATCCTTCTTTGGTTTCCCAAACTGCTGGGATTACAGATGTGAGCCACCACACCTGGCCTTCATCTCACATGTTTTAAAATAATTTATTATTTTATAGGATTTTTTTCGTTTTTTTTTTTTTTTTTTGAGGCAAAGTCTCGATCTGTTGCCCAGGTTGGAGTGCAGTGACGTGATCTCGGCTAAGTACAACCTCTGCCTCCCAGGTTCAAGCCATTTTCCAGCCTCAGCCTCCTAAGTAGCTGGGATTACAGGTACTCACCACCACACCCAGCTAATTTTTGTATTTTTAATAGAGACAGGGTTTCACCATGTTGGCCAGGCTAGTCTGAAACTCCTGAACTCAAGTGATCTGCCTGCCTCAGCCTCTCAAAGCGCAGGCGTTACAGGCATGAGCCACCATGCCCAGCCTATTTTATTATTTTTAATTGTATCAAATTTATGTGGAGAAAATTTCATACTGAAATCACTTCTTTATTTTGGGATTACCCATAGTTTTTTTCTACTATTCTCAGACATCTATCAAACTAACTGTTCTATGGATTCTTATGTTCAGTTTATCTTTTTCTCCATCTTTTCTCTCTTGCCACCTATTGAAGGAAATGTCTCCAAGGTCTTTTTGATTAATAGAAACTAAATGTATAACTCAACATCTAGAAGGGTTTCAAAATAGTAGATACGTCTTCTGGGATGTTTTGTCATTACCCTGCCCAATGTTGTACATGTACATTATAAATAAGAAAGGCCCAACCTTAACAAAAATTATCACATTCCCTAATTTTCTCTCCTTTAATTGTGTGTAATTTATCCAGGCATATCTTTAGTTCAATAAAGGTTATTTCCCTCTTTTTCATTCATACACAAATAAGTATGGTCAATTATTATTATCCTAACACTAGTTTTTGTGCATACATCCACCCCCAAACTCTCATTTTTAGTGTTCTTATGCCACCTGTATGGAATGGTTTGTAATTTTATTTTTTCACAACTCAAACTTGTTCATCATAACTTTAATAATTCATTGTAAGTACTCTATTACACTGTCCTACCTAATATACTATGTCTAAGCACTTACATATTGAAGCATATATTATTATAAACACAGTGCTTGCTTCTAGAAATTTCTCCATTTTGTTACATTAGGGTATTAATTTTGAAAAAACATGCATAAAAGGTTACTTTATCTATAAATTTTACTGAAGACACTACTTAAAAAGGAACGCAATGTCTGCTAAGAGATAGAATATTAGACTGATTACCTCAGCTTCAGAGTCCTTCAGTTTTTGAACTTTTTCTTTGACCTTCATCTCAAACACCTGCTCCATCTCCATCTCCATCTTCTTCATTTTAGCTACATGCTCCCTTCTTTCTTCTTCCATTTGTGCCAGAGGGCTCCTGTCATAAATATTAAGGGTAATCATTAAATGTCTGTGAATAAAAATTATAATACAGAACTATGAAACAGCTGATGAAAACAAATGAGATGCTATATATGTATGTCATTAATATATTTATAACCTAGAACTTCTTTCCGTGATATTTCATATATAAAACTTGATTATTATGGAAAAAAATCTAAAAATCAAAGATGTTTTCTAAACCTACTGCATATCAAATTTAAGGATGACATACCAAATAAACTGTAGAAGGAAAATGGGAAAAAAATTCCCAAAATACATTCACAGAATAAAACATTAGATGAAAATCATTTAATTTTGTTCTTTAAACATTTTAACATGAAAAACAGAAAATAAGTAATGAAGTTAACATATGTAGAATATTTTTACCAAAATTTTTTTACCAAAATTTCAAGTGTTACCATCTCTTCTAAGACAGCTACTAAGAACACAAAAATTATTATTTGTTTTGGTAACTGAACTGATGCTGGAAGCAACTACTAGTCAATACTTAGAGCACTATTTAGGCATACAGAATATTTCTAGGTCCCTTATAACTTCAATGCTCTTTAAAATTCATTCCACTTAACTCAAATATTTCAGTCTTAAGTTTTAAAGACTTTCAGTGATTTAAAACACACACACATACTTTAGAGATAATCAGGAGCAAATATTTTGTTAATAATTATTTTTAAATGCCAAAAAATAGACATAAGCATAGTTTAAAAAAAAAAAAAGTTCACTCTGTTGACGTTAAAGTCCCATGGATTCAAATCTCCTTGAAGAATTGTGTTCAAAATTTTCACACTGATATATATTTACAGGTGGGCTTTGTTAAGGCTAATATACTTTCTCACAGAGACACAAGAGAATGCCAAAGTACCTAGTGCTTTTAGCAAAGGAGCAGAAAATGGGCTCTTTGCTTTGAGAATCTCTGAAAATTATTCAATACCCTAGGACAAATTAAAGAGATAAGTACTTCTTTGACTTTGTTAATAAAGCATGCTTGTTTTGCCTCCATAAAAACAGGCTTTGACCGTTGAGGTTTACATGTTAAATGGGTAAATTTTATTGCAATACACTACTTTTTAAAAAAAAAGAATTAACTCACGGCTTAAAAACAAAAACCAGACCTTGGATTTCACCCATAACTTTAAGGCTAGTCATTTTAACCCTGATTTTACACACTCTTATTATGGTGACTTTTCTCCTTATTAGGCTAAATATTTCTGACCATCACAGCAACTGTCTTTTCTATCAAGGAAGCAGGCAAGAGAGCTAGACAGAAAATGTTAGAAACAAAACAAAAAGGACCGAATATTGGCTACTAGTTTTTCTTAACAAAAAGGAAGAACAAAGATGTGATGTAATGCTATGATTAAGATGATCTGTTTTCGCAATTGCATAAATTAGAATAAAATGTTAACTCAAGGATATTTCTTCACCAAAAGAAAACTTACTTCTACATGCAAACCTGCCACATATTTTTCCAATTAAACAATGAATCAAAAGTTCTGAAAATGAAACTAACCAGACATATTAACTTAGAACAAGAACCTGCATTTTAAAAGTGGAGTCAGCTGAAATACATTTCCAAGTGTAAATACCATTTTTTTTGTAAAAGTTGAGATGCTTAATAATATATTCCTCATATTAATGGCAAGTGTTTTTAATATAGTTGCCTCTGATCTCTTGAGCACACCCAGTGTCAGTGACTGCCCTGAAACAGCATACCAAATGTGTGTTTGTGTTTGCCAGCATTCTTCCGGTGAAAGGGTCCAAAGCTTCTGTTAGATTTTCAGAGTCTCTAATTCCCACTGTCCCCTAACACCCCAAAAATATTTTTTAGTTTCTAGAAAATAATCTAAAAACAATTCTTTAATTGCTAACCTTAAGTAAATGAATATGTATATTTAAGTAATTTAAGATTATCCAATAATATAATTATGATTGTAAATATATTAAATTAGAAATCAGAAATATCTATTCCTACCTACACAACTCATCTATAAAATGTTTATCTTTATCCTTGTGAAGGAGCAGGTAATTTTGCCACTTAAATTATTATTTAAATAATTCTAAGGGGAAAATAAGAGACTGCCGAGAAAACACGCAATGATATTTCAAATCTTCTTTTAGGCCAGGAACAGTGACTCACACCTGCAATCCTAGCAGTTTGGGAGGCCAAGGCTGGCAGATCACAAAGTCAGGAGTTCCAGACCAGCCTGGCCAACATGGTGAAACCCCATCTCTACTAAAAATACAAAAATTAGCTGGGCATGGTGGCACACGCCTGTAATTCCAGCTACTTGGGAGGCTGGGGCAGGAGAATTGCTTGAACCCAGGAGGCAGAGGTTGCAGTGAGCCAAGATCATGCCACTGTATTCCAGCCTGGGTGACAGAGCAGGACTCCATCTCGAAGAAAAAAAAAATCTTCTTTTAAATTCAAAATTTAAGTATTAAAAATCCCTGTATAGTAAAATCCCCTGCCATACATGCCTTCAACTGTATCATATCCACAGGAACAAAAATTAGTGATTTAGCACATTTAAAATAAAGCATGCTAAAAGCTGCAATTAAAGCCAAATGCATAGCTTTCACAATTAAATTATTAAGGTATGTGCCCTAAATAAAAAATTTACAGTAAAATTCACTAAAGCTGATTTATTTCCCAAATTATGTTCATAATCATTACATTAAATCACTACAAAAATATGCTGTGCACTTATCTTCTGAAAGTCTGTTCAAAGTTTTAAATATGCTAAATGTGTTTCTAAAAGAAATTTGCAATTATTTGACAGTTAAGATACTGTAAGTTTTTTAGCCTTGTAAAAATAATCTGACCAAATATACTCAAATACTGTGAAAAAATGTTCATGCATATTTAAAATGAATTTTTTGAAGTCTCTCACCAGAAAAACGATCTTTCAAATTTTTAATTTTTAAATTAACACCTCACTTTTAGTCATCTTTATTAATTTTTAGAAAATCGAAACAAAAAATTGTGCTTACAATGTAGAAAATGTAGGGAGACCACTTTTTATCTTCACATTTACTATTTTTTTTCCAAGTAAGACCTTTTATTAAATGACTGGAAAAACCATTTAATTTATATCATTGCCCGCCTGCTTTTTAACAGGAAACTCTTATCCACCCACATATAGTAGTAAAGCTTATAAACCTATCAGCGAAATTAAAAACCCAAAGAAATGAAAAAAACTTAGTAAAACAAGAAAAAGAAAATGGTTCCAACATAACCCGAATATGAAACTAAATCCCCAAAGACTTAGCTCCTTCTAGAGTAGTCTTTATAAGGTTAAAATTCCTGCAAGCCATACCCCTTCATGTGACCAATAAGAGAATTATAGCCACCACATAAGGATGACCTAGTCAAGTTCTACTTTGCTGCATTACACATGACCCACACTTGGAGTGTAACAAAAGGCAACCATGTTTCATTTAAATTATGTGTGTGGTCTTTCCTAAAGAACAATTAAGCAAGTAGATTTACATACTTTTGCTCCAGTGGTCAGTAGGTCACTATGCAAAATTTTCCAAAGGAATTTCACTTCAATAATTTCAAAGATCAATATAAAAATTTCCAAAAATTTTGAGTAATAAGGGTTGCCAACATTTTGTTTTGCCACGTGAGAGTATTAAAACCAAACATAAACAAAACTTCCAACTACTATCATTATAATTTCATGAAAGGACACTTGAATAAAGAGTAAAAGATATGACTAAGTTTAATTTTTTGGAAACTTGAAATTTTCAGCAAATTGTCTTTATTTCTATTTAGATCAATGAAAACTCTGTCATGTATCAAGAATTCTGAGAATCTCCCTTTGAAACCTGTATTTTCAGTCATTTACTTATAAAGTTTTCCCAAAATGACTGATGGAGAAGGCTATAGAGAACAGAAAAATAAACATAAGGCAGAGAGAGACTAGGGTGTGCCCCAACTTGGAGCAAGGTATCTATTGTCACAATTGGTACCAATGATAGACATCAGTTCTGAAAAAGAGTTACCAATAAAATGTGATTTTAAGTAAAGGGGTACAAGGAAGATCAAAGAAAAAGGAGGCAGATAAAACTTCAAGAAGGAAGTTTAGCAAAAAAAAAAAAAAAGATGGCCCTCCTCTTACTGGGGATCACCTCCTTTAAGAGATCAGCAGTCTGGATATGACCAATTCTTCTTCCCTTTCCTTTATAAACCCTTGCTGAATTTTCTTTGATTTGAGAGGTTACCCTTTCTGTGGCTTTCAACCACCTATCACCCTCCATATAGGGATGCAAGATGCATTCTCTAAGGATATAAGTACTTGGATGGCTCCATACTTTCTTTGTCAGAAACAGTTGTAATTACTGGATAGCTGCTAAGAACAGCATCCACTTCTCCAGATCTAAACTTGAGACAAATTACAGCTGACTGGACAAGTTCAGCTATTCTTCAGATTGAAACCACACAATCTAATTCTTGTTTTAAGTCCCTCTAAAACAGAATTGTTCTAGGGCTATTGACATAACAGAAAGGCACATTTTCAGACAACTACACATATATTTTAAATTTTTATTTCATGTTTCAACAGACTCTACAGTTTGTCCAAAACTATCTCAGAAAATTAAATATAAGATAAACTGATCTACAGTTACACACTGCTTAATAATGGGGATACATTCTGAGAAATTCATTTGTCATTGCGTCAACAACATAGAGTGTACTTACACAACCCTAGACAGTATAACCTACTACACACTTAGGCTCTATGATACAGACACAATATTATGGGATCTTGTCATACATGTAGTCAGTCATTGACTGAAACATCATTATGTGGCACATGAATGTATTTTACTATTCACTGTCTAACATCTTTAAAAAGTTTAGCTTATATTCTAAAACCAAAGTGTGATTAGCACTTTGTGAAACATACATTGCCAAAGATCAGTTTAACTATAAATTTTCAATAGGTTCACCTTCCATTCCAAAATTCTTGTAACTCTCAACCCCTCCCCACAACCACTGTCAAAGAATATACTGCTATGGAGAGTCGCATGAGAGCAATACAAAAGAACATTAAAATAAGCCTAAACTCACACCTGCTTACTTCACTTATTTAAACATTAGTCTTTCTTTTCAGTTATTCATGGATATGTATTAACCTATGAGGAAAAGCAGCTTACATCAGCTAAAGCACCATAAGTTGTTAATGATTTTTAAAGAAAAATTTAACAAAAATACTTTTTGAAATTGCTAACATTTTCAAGACAATGCAAGATACAACCAATAGATAAAACTTCTAAGTGATTTCTTTCAGGTTCAGTATGTGTTATTCAATGAAGTAGTAACAATCTAATTTATCAAATCATATTAAATATCTATTCCAATTACAGCCATTCCCCATTTGGCTTGATGTTGTAAAATGTTTATTTTCCTATTTATTATTAGCATAAAATATTATGCTAGCTCCTGGGGCAATTTTCTTTTTAGCAATGCAAACATTTCTCTTTTTTATATGCACAGGCAAAGTATGGTCATGATTCCTCTCTTTAAGAGATATATTTCCAGTAGAATTCCACTATTTATGCTTTCACCTGGGATATAGTTTAACTCACATATTCACACAGAATTTTGTATATGCAGAAAAATACTTAATGATATTGTAATGATCTTAATGATACTGCACTACTTTAAAAAGCCTTATATTTGAGACATGGGAACAAATAAATAATTCCTTATATCTACAACATAACAAATGTTTAAAAAACATATTGAATAAGTACATATATTTAACAAAAAATATGTACTAGTAGTATTTTATTTTAACATACAAAATTATCAGTAGCTTTATGTATATGTTTCTTTTAATGAGTTAAAAAGTTCATCGTTAATGATAATGAGTTTAAAGTGAATTAGGATTTTATGAACAATATTCACTATGATGGATCCTTACATTTTTATGCCAAAGTTCATAAACATTTTGCTTTTAAAAAGAGATAAAAAGCCTTCCTTTTGTTTACATATTGAGGCTTACCTCAAACAGAATATTTTATTTTAAATATTTAAGGGACATTTTTCTATTCCACTATAAGGCATGTTAACCACTATGGAAAACACTATAGCTACTTTGAGAACTTGTCTTTCTTATTTATATAGTTGATCCTTCAGGATTATCTTCTAATGGTAGATAACACCTAGCTACAAATGCACATTATTTAAAACGGTTTTGCAATACAGCTATGCACTGCATAATGACATTTCAGTAAACAAGGGGTGGCATATATGATGGTGGCCCATAGGAACTAAAAAATTCCTACTGCCCAGTGGCATCTTGATGACCCTGAGTAGGCCTAGGCTAATGTGTAAGTTTATGTCTTTGTTTTTAACAAAAAAAAAAAAGTTTTAAGTGAAAAAAGAAAGAACTTCTAAAATAGAAAAAAGCTTATAGAATAAAGATTACAAAGATAATACTTTTATACATCTGTTCAATGTATTTGTGTTTTAAGCTAAGTGTTACTATAAAAGAATCAAAAAGTTTTCTAAAATTTGTTATTATAAAATAAAAAGTTACAGCAAAAAATATTATTGAAGACAAATTTAAGAAATAAATGTAGTATAGCCTAAGTGTACAGTGTTCATAAAGTCCACTGTAGTGTACAGTAATGTCCTAGGCCTGCACATTCACTCACCATTCACTCACTGACTCATCCAGAGCAACTTCCAGTCTTGCAAACTCCATTCAAACCAAGTGCCCTATACAGATATACCATTTTTAATCTTTTATACTGTATTTTTACTGCACCTTTTCTATGTTTACATACACGAATACTTAACATTATGTTACAACTGTCTATAACATTCAGTACAGTAACATGCTATATAAGTTTACAGCCTACAAGCAATAGCTGTACCACATAACCTAGGTGTGTAGAAGGCTCTACCATCTAGGTTTGTGCAGGTACTCCATGTTGTTTACAGAATGACAAAATAGCCCAATGACACATTTCTCAGAAAGGTATCCCCATTGTTAAGTGACATATGACGTAATTATGATCTTCAATAATGACAGATTTTTAAAAAGCAGGACACAGACATGGTTACCAGCTTCCTCACACATCTCTTTTTTCGACCCCAACATGAAACCACCACAGCTTGAGATATAAGCTCAATAGGGCAAAGCTACACACTTTGTAGTCACTTATACCACTCTAACAACCAAAAGAAGAAAACGAAACTCCAGCTAATTCACTCCCTGGAATAGGAATAGAGAAGGTAACCAAGAATAAATTCATCTAAATATTCCTTTTGTTAAAGCCTGTCCTTTTTTTCCACATAATCTGTAAGTGAAAACGCTATCAAAATGGTTCATTCAAAAAAAGCTTCTACTATTAAAGCAAAACAATATAAATCTATGCTGCTGTGCATAGAGAACACTATCCACATTTTCTACTGAGTAGCCAGGAGAAATTTAATGAAAATGAAACAATATGATTACTGACTACAGAAATAATACCTTTTTTGGCGAAAAAAATACATACTTACTTAGTCAGCTGCCCTTTATTCTTGTTGTTATCAACTCCATTATAAGTCACAGCTGCCAGTTTTCTGCTTCTGTAGTTCTCATAGTGGACATTATTAGTAACATCTTTCAAGTCCTGCATGTGTGTTCTGTCATAAATAAACAGCAAGAGTTTGCTTCTATTAATAGCTAGGGGGAAAAAAGCTTAAAAAGCTTTAATATAAATTCAAAATTTTACTAAAACAAACATTTCAGATTTAAAATGAAAAACACTATTGTTAAGGAAGGTGGCATTCATCTGTTTTCATTTACACTCAAAGTAGACCAACAAAAAATAAGCTAACTTGACACCAAATTTAGATTCCAATGAGATTTTAAGACCCATAAATCCCCCAAAGCAGTTACTGAAGGATGACCTTTCTATGAAAAGAGTATTCATCTTTGTATTACCTATTTAAAAACTAGACAAGATTAGCTACTACTGAAGCTTATAAAATCTAAAAGAAACTGCCTTTTAGCAATATTACTAAGGTAATATATGAGTTTTTATTAATACATAATAATAAATTTCAGATCACATATCAAGTTGCTTTCAAACAAGGAAATTTTAGAGTAGTTTTCTGTTTCTTCAAACTGTCTAGTGAATGTATTTTGGTTAAACAAATTTTTGCTTACAGCATTTCTATCATATATAAAATCAATACATATAAGTCTACAATACATATGAGATGATGTAATCATTATTTAATAATTCAAGACACTGAAGATACCCTTAGCTGCTCTACGGATATCCTTTACCAATGCAGTGTTCTTGGATATACATGGTGTGGCAATACTCTATTGTCAGTCCTCCCTCTTCTCATCATCCATTTTATCTCAAACTACCTATATCTGCCATCATTCATTTTCACCACTTTACTAAAACTCCTTTCTGGGAGACAAACAAAAAAGTGTATTGTTGGCTGAGCACACTGGCTCACGCCTGTAATCCCAACACTTTGAGAGGCTGGGGCAGGCGGATTGCCTGAGCTCAGGGGTTCAAGACCAGCCTGGCCAACATGGTGGAACCCCATCTCTACTAAAAATACAAAAATCAGCCAGGTGTGGTGGCGGGCACCTGTAATCCCAGCTACTTGGGAGGCTGAGGCAGGAGAATAGCTTGAACCCAGGAGGTGGAGGTTGCAGTGAGCCAAGATCACGCATTGCACTCCATCCTGAGTACACGAGCGAGACACCGTCTTAAAAGAAAAAAAAAAGAAAAAAGTATATCGTTGTACTGTTTTTATCATTCCTTACATCCAGAAAACCTTTACTGTTACTTCACAATCCAGCTTCTTGAATCTCCCCCTTTGTGAATAAAATGTGATATCCAATCACTCTGATTCATTTCGTACTGACATTTCCATGCAACTCTCTGGTAGTTCACTCTCCTTAGTCCTAAGTCTGGTTTTTCTGAAAATCTCATCTCCCAGACTCTGTCCCTTAATAAATTCACGTTCTCTTATAACCACAACAGTTACTTCTAAAGCTCTACCACTCCACTTCAGGAAAGTCAGGCAGCTCCCTACTCCTGGCATATCTGGTGGTTGACACTGAACAGTTCATGCTAATTTGTCAATCTCTCGTCAAAGACTTCAACTACTTTGGAAACCATTTTCCCAGCCTTGACATCAAAGCATTCCAACCATGACCATTTTCTCCTTGGTTGTCATTCATTTTTGGTACAAGTGTATGTCATAGGTGACATCATACCTCTTCAACTGTAAGCTCCCCTTTACAAGGAACATGCCATTACCTTTTATGCCCCAATGCAGATAGCAGATAGGAATTTTAACAAAATTCGTAACTCAAGATTGAAGCTGAGATATGATAAACACTTTTTGGAATAAATTTTTGTTACCAGTTTCTCTAAGTTGAGAATAATAACAAACACCTATGCCACTATAAAACAATGTTTATGTAATTTTTCTTTCCTTTTGATACAGGGTCTCACTCTGTCGCCCAGGCTGGATGGAATGCAGTGGTATGATCTCGGCTCACTACAATCTTTGCCTTTCAGGATCAAACCATCCTCCCACCTCAGCCTCATGAGTAGCTGGGACTATAGGCATGCACCACCATGCCCAACTATTTTTTGTATTTTTAGTAGAGACGAGGTTTCACCATGTTGCCCAGGCCAGTCTTGAACTCCTGAGCTCAAGCAATTCTCTTACCTTGGCCTCCCAAAGTGCTGGGATTACAGGTGTGAACCACTGCACATGGCCTGATTTTAGTTATTATGTATCACATATCATCACTGCATCACCAAAAAATCATTAAAGGTCCTAAGGAAGAATACTTATATGAAATGTTTGTGTGAATGTGTAAAATAAAAGTAAGGTGAATTTACTAATTGTTAAGTTATTTTTGTTAGCGTCATCTAAAATTTTAGATAATAATTTTCCCTTTCACTAAAATCACTATAGTCTTCTATACGACTATATAATTCTGATTTTTTCAGGTTATACAAGTCTTTATTTCCATTTAATTAAATATGCTTTTTCATTTTACGATTCGACCCACTCCTCCATTCTCAAAATAATTTGGTAATTTGCAATACAGTTTTCCCCAGTTTCAGGAATTTGTCTCTTCCATTTCCCATTGCTGATACCATAACTCTTTCTGTTCTCCTTTTGTTTTCTTTCCCCATTTGATTTCTGAAACACCCATCTCTACACCCTGAAAATATCTGTATAATTTTCTTCCTTTCCATCGTCTTCCTTGGTTTGCCTGGAGTAAGTCAGTTCTCTCAATTAGCAAGAGAACTTCTTTGAACTTGCCTCTTTCTTAGAAGCAATCACTATTCCTTTGACCTGCAAGATTTCAATTATTTGGGATTTCTAGACATCTGCAATATTGGTATTGGTACTATATTTCCTTCCTTCAAGTAATTATTAAATATCCACTAGATGGCTTTGTCTTAAAGACATGAGCTAAATTAAATATACATCTTTTTAATAACTTTAGAATTTTTAGGCATAAAAGTCTTGCTGCTCTGCTCTATTAAATCTTCCTGCAGGCATGGTCAATTTGCTCTGTAATGCTTATACTAGGGAGGCCCCTTACTAGCTGCCAGGCTGTGAACCTTCGCATATTCAAAGTAGTCTCTGGGCCGCGCAGGTGTGGTGGCTCACGTCTGTAATCCTAGCACTGTGGGAGGCCGAGGCAGGAGGCTCACTTGAGGTCAGGAATTTGAGACCAGCCTGGCCAACATGGTGAAACCCTGTCTCTACCAAAAATACAAAAATTAGCCAGGTGTGGTGGTGCATGCCTGTAATCCCAGCTACTCGGGAGGTTGAGGCAGGAGAATTGCTTGAACCTGGGTGGAGGTTGCAGTGAGCAAAGATCACGCCACTGCATTCCTGCCTGGGCAACACACTGAGAGTCCATCTCAACAAAGTAGTCTCTGACTCAGTACCTAGCTTTCCTCTCTACAGTGTTTTAGCTTTGTAGGCAATTATTGATTGTATACTTTTAAAATACCTAAGAAAAAGTTATAGAATGCCACCATGTCAAGCACTGGGCAAGTACCATAGAGGATTTAAAAACAAGAGGAATGCAATGGTAATTTGTATTTATTAAACATTCTCTACTTATATACTGTCAGAGCAGATTATATTATTAATACATATTCTTCTGAAGTCACACTACAAGAATGGAAGAGGAAGGGAATATTCATAATAGAGCCTGAAGTTTTGTATTCTCAAAACCCAGAGGATGACCTTCTCGTGCGTTTGGTCTTCTTCACTAAGTGAGGCCTGGCAACCCCAACTGCTGAATCAACTCTATCATGTACTTCCTACCAAGAACACTGGCTCCTTTGAAAATAAAGATCAATTACATGCCAATTTATTCAATTTCAAAATTCACTCTCATCTCTACTGTATTTCTTGAGGTAGCAGTTTGACTCTCTTAAATTTTCCCCCTCACTTCTCACTTTGAGAATGACCTTGTTATTCCATGATTTCCAACTATTATCCATATTTATGTTACCTTTCTTTACACAGCTAAAGAGATTCTTCTGTTTTGGGAAAGTAGGGGTATGAAAATGAATGGATATCAACTTAAGACAGACATCTAAAACCGAAGGTTAAAGAGAGTACGTGGTAAAGGCGTAGAGAAGCAAGAGACAGAAGTGGGAAATGCGGAGTGAGGTAGGGAGAGGAAGGAGTGTGTCTCAACATGAAAACACTGAGGATCATTTTGATGCCCCTTCTGTTCCTTGTCTACTAACATCTCTAGTCCTATTACACTTTTTCTTCACGATTTCCTCTCTGCTGCTGCTTTTCTAATTCATTAGTAAGAGATCCTCTTTACTAGTCCTGGTCCTCTAATCAGGATGGCCTCAATGTCTTGCTCCCATAGGCTTTCCTTCTCTTTCAGCAGGTGTGCAAGACACAATTTAGGGATTTCTTTTTCTCACCTGGTGGGAAGATGGGTTTTGTTCACTGTGTTCCAGTACATAAAATGTGGCCTACTCACCAGCTATCAGGATGTGCACCTTTTAAACATTCAAATTCTAGCTTTTGACTCAAAAACTAGCCTTCCCTTATATAGTTTTCACAAGTTCTTCACATTAAGAAAAAAGAGCCTCTTCTATTTCACTTTCCATAGTTATTTCAGTAATAAACCTCAACACAAAGTATAATGATAAAGTAAAGAGACTAATTTTCCTATGTATCCCTAAACAAATTATTTCGTAACTTGCTCATGACTTCAAAACCTTGGAGAAAGAATCATCTACATGTAGTGCTTACTTCATTGCTAGACTGAATATAGAAATTTAAATTAGCTATATTTATAGAAGGCAAAAAGCAAATCTGTCCAATTCTTACCTAGGGAAAGAAAATCTTAAGCTATTTCCATCATTGCTTGCACTTACCTTATCAACATATTTCTTAGGATTGTAAAATCACAATGTTCACCATTTTCAACTGTAAGAAAAAAATAGACTGCATTTATTATATTTCCACTAAACCTAGTCTCTTCAAAAAATATTTCACAGGACCTTGGGGTGTAAAACAAGGAGAGGAAATGCAAAACAGATCAATTTTTTTGAGATTTAACACTAACACAGTACTAATGTAAGGGCATGACAGAGAAGTGTACTTTATTATTGTCTTATTGTAGTTTAATCCTCAGAAATAGATATGTAAATCTAACAAATGAGCTCTCCAGAAACAACTTTGAAATTTTGAAAGGGGAAATCATGTATTTTCTTATTATTGGTAAAAAATATATTTATTCTATAATACATTTAAAAAATTCAGTGGGGTGAGTGAAGGGAGAATCACTTTAGAAAAAATCTTAAGGTAAGCAAAATGAAAAAGGGAGCCAAGAACTTTAAGGTTCTTTACTTTTATTTTTAAAGAATGTATCACAAATAGGAATATTACTTGGGAGTAGACAGGTAAACTACAAGAGAGATGCAAATCAGTTTCTCCAGTGCGTATGTTTAAGGGATATGTAAGTTCTAAAGCCTCAGCTCAGCAATTGAAAGTTGCCTGGGCATGATGGAGCCAGCTGGGAACAAGGTACAGGGGTCACTAATGGGAAAATTGCCAATAAGGACAGTAACTTGAAACAATATCCTAAAAATTAAAGAACTGTTCAAAATAAACCAGGGGCAGTGGTGTGTGCTTATGGTGACGTGATGTGGGAGGAGCATAACGTGGGAGGATCACTTTGAGCTCAGGAATTTGAGGCCAGTTGGGCAACATAGCAAGCCCTCGTCTCTTAAAAAAAAAAAAAACAAAACAAAGTTCAAAAATAATAGCAACAAACAGATAAAACAATCATGTCTCAAATTTTGGTTTCAGCTTACTGTAATACAGAAGATTAAATATCAGATTAAACCAATACAATAAACCTATTGCCAAGAGGAAGGACTTCTGAGGTTTGGTGTTATAACTAAGATTTTATTGGTATTTAAAACTCCTTACTTAACAACCTCAATAATTTAAGATAGCAAGTTAAAAAACAAAACAAAAAACTCCTTACAAAACTAGTAAAGAGGATCTCTTATTAATGAAAATTTTTTTACTCTACATATGCGGTATCAAAAAGGGCAACTTTTACACTGAGGAAAGACTGTGAAAGTTTTAACTGGGCTTACAAATTTCTTCAATCATTCTTGAGGGTCCATGACCATCTGACATTCTGATAAAAGTGACTGGCCTTCTCTCCAAAATGTTGGATTCCAGGAGGTTCATTAGATTCCCTGGGAGCAAACTTTGGGCCCCAGGTAAAGAACCCCTGAATTTTAGGTATGTTTTCAAATAAGAAAACAGAAATAATCTTAATGATGAGACAGGAATGCCAGTCAGGGACAGCCAAGGAGGGGCAAGTTGAGTACCTCTTATTTTAAATGCTTAGGACCAGAAGTGTTTTGCATTTTTTTGGAATTTTGGAATATCTGTGTCATACTTACTGGTCGAGCATCCTTAATCCAAAAATCCAAAATTCAGAATGCTCCAGTGAGTGCTTCCTTTGAGCAGCATGTCAGTGCTCAAAACGTTTTAGATTTCTTTCTTTCTTTCTTTCTTTTTTCCTTTGAGACGGAGTTTCACTCTTGTTGCCCAGGCTGGAGTGCAATGGCATGCTCTCAGTTTACTGCAACCTCCGTCTCCCGGGTTCAAGTGATTCTCCTGCCTCAGCCTCCCGAGTAGCTGGGATTACAGGCACACGCCACCATGTCCGGCTAATTTTTGTATTTTTAGTAGAGACGGGGTACCTCTGTGTTGGTCAGGCTGGCCTCGAACTCCCGACCTCAGGTGATCCACCCGCCTCAGCATCCCAAAGTGTTGGGATTATAGGCGTGAGCCACCACACCCGGCCAACGTTTTAGATTTCCAAGCAATTCACATTTTGAATATTCTAGAATGTTCAACCTGTACTACAACTTTAGGACTGAACACATACTTGCCTGACTTAGTAGGATACAGGTTTGAAAAATATCAGCGTATTTAAGGGAAAATGAGACTGCAAGAACCTGAAATCAGCACTATCCTTGAAAATCTAGACTATATCAATACAATATGCATATTGTACTACTTACTATAAATACAAATTTTTAATCAGTTTTGAGATCTTACAGAAAGTCATTCACTGAAGAAAATCTTACCTTCAGCAACACCCCAAGGATACTGCCTTCCTCTGACCCTTTTGCCATTCACTTCAATGATAGTATTACTACCTACCACAGCAAGAGGTAAACGGTCCTATAAAACAAAGTATTCTTGTTCAAATACATCTCTGTAGTCCTCACAAATTCAAGTATAAAAAAAGTTACATTACTCAACAGATTAGCCACAAAAAAAAATTACTTTTGATAGTTTCTGTATTAGTTTTTAAGGCCATTTAACAAATATTTGGTAAACTGCCATCACATGGTATTACCACCAAGGTAAACAATAAATAAAATTAAATTTTCTCTTTAATGTTAAGAATATTCAAGCATATACTTGGTCAAATTATTTACTAAAAATCACTACAGAAAGTTGTCTCATACTTGGGGGGGATAAAAGGTAAAAAATACATTGGCATTTGGGGAAAAAAAAGTGGGCTAATGACTAGCCTACATACTTGATCACAAACCAACTACAACAGTACCTAAAGCAGGTAATAGTCTATTTGCTAAGCTCTAACTTCTGAACTTCAAATCCTGGCGACTGGATTTGTATTCATCTATGTATAGCCCTTCACAATTTTGTGGCTCCCGGAAATATCTAAGCAGCTATTTTATACAACTGCAGAAATTCTTCACTGGCGATGTATAACAATTTCATTATTCCAAGATATTTGCCTACATAATGCCATTATTCAGTACACCATTTTTAGGGCCAAACTATGTAGAAAATCATGAGATAAAATACAGAAAATATGTTGATGTTACTTTTTGGTTGGTTTTTATTATTTTTAATTGAAACATAATTGTACATATTTGTGGGGTACAGTATGGTATTCTGATACCTGTATACAAATATGTAATGATCGAATCAGGGTAATTAGCATATTTGTCAACACAAACTTATTTTTCTGTATTGGGAACACTCATAATCCTCTCTTCTAGCTATCTGAAAATATAGACTAAATTACTGTTAACTACAGTCACCCTACAATGCTACAGAACGCTAGAACTTATTCCTCCTATCTAGCTGTAATTTTGGTTGGCTTTTATACAGACAAAATAAATACATTTTTGTCTGGCAATTAAAACATAACAGAATGAATTCTCTCCTTTCTCATCACTTGTTTTTTAAGAGGGAAAAAAATTACATAATATGAAAGCCACTTAATTAAAAACAATTTGAAATAAGAATTGTGTTATTCGCCTCGGTAGTTTATACAATTCCTTATTAGATACACTAGCTAATCTTCAAAGTTAACTATAAAGTTGAATTCAACATTAAATCTCCCTAGGCATTTTTGTAAGCCAACTACTTAAAACACTGATACTTTTGATCTTTCCTGCAGACGCTGTAGTATGTTTTTAAGGCCTCAGATTACTTTAGTGTATGTACAGGGATGAACCTACCTTTATCTTTTTAACAAGTTTATTTTCTTCTTCATCGTCTGTTTCTGGAAATTCATATATTTTAATTTTATGTTCTTGGATTTCTTTCATTATCTAAAATGGAAGAAGCAGTCAGCAAAAGAGCACCATATATAATTAGTACGTTAGTCTTATGTTTATTACATGCTTCTTAGATTCCTATAAGGGTCCTTGGTTCCAGATCCTTTACTGTTTTTAATGATGCAAAGTTGTAATCTAAAAGTACTATGCTAGTCTTTTTTTTTTTTTTAACTGTAAAGTTGATATATAAATACCAAATCCAATTACTTCAGAAGTGTTAAAGTCATATAGCTATCATATCAAGAGTTCCAAAAAAAGATGTAAAACTCCAGAAAGGGATTTCTCTGATTGATTTCCACAGTAATGACCTTAGGTCATTTATTTACAATGACTGAGATTCTTCCTTTAGACACAAACTCCCAAGTATCTTATTTAGTTGAATAAACAGGGCTAAACTCACCTAAAATTTTTAGTAGAATCTGGCAAAAGTAAGGTAAAACTAAGTACAGCACTGCTCCCTGCACATTCATCAGAAAAATTCTTGCATGTACATGTATATACACACAAACTGAGGAGCAACAGGTATAAGATTAGGGAAGGACACAAGGAGAAAACACACCTTAGAAATTAAGAAGCTCAAGAATTAATAAGGAAAATGAAGAAAACTAAAGAAGACAACTTATTAATAACATCAGTCAAATTAAATTATCATGTCCAAAATCACGCCAAATTCTAAACAGAATACAGACATCCAAATAATTTTCAACTACCTATCCTTATTTGAACCCATAACAAACCAATGGCTAATATACTAAACCTATCTTCCCTACCTATACTTATATTTTGGTACAATTTTCATGGCAAAGGTTCCCAGCAGTTATAAAAGGACCCTGAACAAACTATGTTACATGGTTACTATACTAGACAGAAGTAAACAGAAGTAAAATTGTCACTGAAAGAAAATAAGACCACACATCTTTTACAATTAGGCTATGTACCTAAATTTAAAAAAAAAGAATAAACGAGGAATTGCAAATACATGATGAAGAGAAAAACGAATAATAGCAGCTAGCACTAAAAGCAGTGGTTTTAGTCAGAGGTTGTATATTAAAATGACCTCAGTACAACCACCAGAATGTGACCAATTTGAAAGAAGAGGTCACTTCATATTCATCTTTTTTATCAGTAAAAATCCAAATCGAAATACATAATAAATGAAGAGAAATGCATTATATACTAGTATTTGAAACTTAGAAATAGCACATTACAAAATAAAAATGGGAATGGGTAAGTGTAAAACAGAAAAATACTAGATACAGTAAAAACAATGTACTAAAACTTTCTGAAAATTAGTATGAATTTAGCACAACTTCAAAGTAAATTTTAACAGGCTTTTTATAACAGGTTTCAAGGTATTCTGAAATTCATACTGAAAAAGGTGAAAAACAAAATATTTTGTTACAATAGGACTATATGGACAATAGAGATAATTACAATCTATTTTTAAATGTTATACAAAGTTGCTGTGGTTTAAACAATATACTACTGGCCAAAAATAAAGACTACTGCAATAGAGAAAGGTTCCAGAATTGACCCTATATTTCATAAAATGTAATATATAATGAACAAGACACAAATTAGAAATATGTGTGACTGTGTAACTCAATATTATTGAGACAACTAGACATGAGTCTAGAAAAACAGTTTTGTGGTCTTCCAGCTAGTTTATACAGCATGAGACTCTTAATCTTAGGGTCATAGGTTTGAACAATAACTTAAACTATAAATATCCCATAAAGTGCACTGAAAACAAAATTAGGATATAAGCAGCAAAAGAGAAAACAGAAAAAATATTGTGAAAATGAGAGAGAACTAAATACTCAGAATAAAAAGAACCCATATCAATAAATACGGGTAATACCAAGTACTACTGGTCAAAAAGACAAAGGATTTGAACAGATGTTTACAAAAAGGGGGAAAAAACAGCTTTGTTTTTAAAATGTTCAGCCTTTCTGGAAAGTAAAAGGAAAAGACAAAGAAATGATTAGGTACCACTTCATTCCAAAAAAGTTTTCAAAATAAAAATAACAATGCTGGCAAAGTCACAGTGAACCAGATGTAGACTTTAGAAAACAAATTTGTTTTATTGGGAAAGCACCATGACAAAATCGGGAGTGGGGAGATAAAGACCCATAAAAAACAATCATAGCCTTTGAAAGAATAATCCTCTTCCTGGGAATTCATTCTAAAAAAATAATTTGAGGGGAGGGGAGGAGAGGGGAGGGGAAGGGAGAGGAAAGAATAATTCTAAAGAGTATGGGGAGAAATTGTCTGTGTGGGGGTATTATTAAAGAACACTTAAAACAGTCATATTTAAAAACTGACAAAGGCAGAAGATTCAAGAGTTATTTTTAACACAGTATAAATGACAATACAGTAAAGCAGTAAGAGGAATGGATTGCAATACATTATACTAAAAATAGTAAAAACTGCAAATTATGAGAATGGTATAAGAAACCTGGGTTAACCCATCCTGCTCACCTGTTTTTTAAACTGTTGGCATTCCTCTGGTGTGAGTGTGTCTGCTTTGGCAATAAGTGGGATGATATTCACTTTTTCATGCAAACGCTTCATAAACTCAATATCCAATGGTTTAAGTCTGAAATACACAGTATTTAATATGACTGAATTCATCAGTTTGGGAGAACAAGATTCTTCACATCCCCAGTGCTAGTTAAATACAATGTAACTACTTTACTTACTTATCAGAAACACTCTGAAGATGTATTAGGCCAGCAAAAGTTAGGTAGAACAGGACTTCAAGAAGCATTGGAGTGGCTAAGGCTTTGACTCCTGCCCTTGAACCCTGGTCACAGGGTTTTGGCCCTAAAGAGGAATTGGAAAAACCAGAAAGGCTCCTAATAGAATTTCCTAGAATTATCTCTATATTTATTATTCAAAATTTACAAGGTTTTAAAATTTTATTTTTTTATTTAATTTTTTAAGACGGGGTCTCACGCTGTTGCTCTGGGTGGAGTGCAGTGGTATAATCTCAGCTCACTGCAACCCACCTCCCAGGCTCAGGAGATCCTCCCACCTCAGCCTCCTGAGTAGCTGGGACTACAGGTGCACACCACCATGCCTGACTAATTTTTGTATTTTTTGTAGACACAAGGTCTCACCAGGTTGCCCAAGCTGGAGGATTTTTTAAAAATGAAAAATGGTAGCCCTCTTTCAACTCCACATTCAGTTCTTGCTACCAACTATCTTTCTCTGACAAGATGCTCACAAGATAATCTTCAACATCCCTTTTATTCATTACAATCTGGCTGCTACCTCCAGTTTGCCTCCGTACTTTCAAGAAGATGACTAAATACTTCTATCATGGTGCTTACCATTACTTATTCTCTCACAAGCTCCTCTTCTTCCTTACGATACTTTTCAGGATCCTCTTAGTAAGCTAGTCCCTTAAGAGGTACATTCTTTAGAATTTCATACCAGGCTTTCTCTTCTTACTCTACATTCAGTACAATTATTATGACTACAATAGATTTCAATTATCTTCAATTGGTCAACTGACTTCCAAATCTTCATATACAGCTCACATCTCACTGTTAAGTTCCAGATTTGTGTTTACCCAGTAGATATGATACCTGGGTGTTCCATGGGCTCCTTAAAATCAAAAGCTCATCTGAACCCCCATTTTCCCTCTTCTATGCTTCCTATCTCAGTGAATGGCACTATAATCTTCCCAATTACTCAAGTGTGAAACCTATGATTCCTCCCCTCCTCTAATCCTATTCCCATATATATAGTATGTGTATAGACATGTGTATGTGTGTGCGTGTGTGTGTATGTATGTATGTACGTACGTACGTATATCTCCATTTCCATTACTTTAGGCCACCAAGACCTTTGGAATGAATAACTATACTACAAACCATCCATACTGAAGTCAGAGTGGTCTTTCTAAATCCAAATCTTATTGAGTTATGACCTGACCAAAAATCTTATTAAAGGCCAGATGCCTTAACTAGAACGGCCTACAAAGCTTATGAAGACATAGACTCTCAAGCTAACCTCAACTCTTAGCATGCCTGGCCTTTCTTTTGCCTCCTACTTCCAATGCGTCAGCCTTTTTGAATTTCTTACAATTCCTTGAAAGCACCATACTTTGACATCTGGCCACAGGCTACTACCTTGGCTGGAACACCCTCCATTCTCATCCTTCTTCTCCTTGGCCTCGCTAATTCCTATTCGTCCTTTAGGACACTGGCTTACAATCCAATTTTCACTGGGAATCCTTCTCTAACCTAAGACTAGGCATATTTCTATGTGGTCACAACACTTAATACGCTGTACAGTAACTGCCTGCCTACATACAGATGGTTCCTCACTACGGTTCCACTTAACAATTTTTCAACTTTCTGATAGTGTGCAAGCAATACACACAGAATAGAAACCATACAACCATTGTTTTTTTCACTGTCAGTATTCAATAAATTACATGAGATATTCAACACATTCTTACAAAATAGGTTTTATGTTAGATTTTGCCCAAATGTAGGCTACTCTATAATGTTTAGTAGGCAAGGTGTATTAAACGTATCTTCAACTTATGATGGGTTTATGTTACCCTGTCCCAAGTCGAGGAGCATCGGTATTTGTTTCTCCTGTCTTCTCACTGAAATACCCTCTACAGTAAGGGCCTTATCTCAATTCATCTGTATCCTCAGCACCCAGCAGGGTATCTAACACTCGAGAAGGTGCCCAAATATTTGTTGACAAAAAAAGTAAGCTGCTGTGATTTTCCTTATGTCCTTTAGTAATTCTAAATGCAAACCAAAGTCCTCAAATCTAGAATATACCGTGGACTAAAATTCAATGTTTCACAAGAATAAATGAAGATACTAGAAATATTTTGCAAAGGACTACCATTCTAAAGTACTATTCCTTAACTTTTATAAAAACATGAGAAAAAATGAAATAAAGGTCTCATTCTGTTAATAATTTTATAAACTAATACTGACTAATAATTGAATTGACTGACATTTTAAAATGAAGAAAGAGAAACATATATATTAAAATTGGGGGGATTAGGGCCCTAAGACTAATAAGATAGTCCAGTCCTTTTACTAACAAAGATTACTGTATATACTTTCCTGTGGTAGTAAGGGCTGAGAGGCAGAAAAACAGAGACAGTGAGGGGGAGAAAGCAAACATGGAGAATTAAGATAGCTGCCTCCTATTCTAATTCTCCTTGTCTTAAATCCCCTGAAAATTGACACTGGCATTCAGAGAATAGGGAGCACAATGAAAAAAGTGTGTAGATGGAATAACACTGTTTATATGATCTGTAAACTGTGTTCTTGCCTCACTAGTGTTAACTAAAAGAACCTATCCATTTTTATTTATGTTTTTGACAGGGTCTTGCTCTGTCACCCAGGCTGGAGTGCAGTGGTGCAGTCATAGCTCACCAGAGCCTCACTTCCACTTTGACTCCTGAGTAGCTAGGACTAAAGGAGTGCACTCCCATGCCCAACTAATTTTTTGTTTGTTTGTTTTTTAGTTTCATTCTTATTGCCCAGTCTGGAGTACAGTGGCACAATCTTGGCTCACTGCAACCTCTGCATCCCAGGTTCAAGCAATTCTCCTGCCTCAGCCTCCTAAGTAGCTGGGATTACAGGCATCCACCACCAAGCCCGGCTAATTTTTGCATTTTTAGTAGAGACGAGGTTTCACCATGTTGGCCAGGCTGGTCTTGAACTCCTGACCTCAGGTGATGCACCTGCCTCAGCCTCTCAAAGTGCTAGGATTACAGGCGTGAGTCACTGTGCCCAGCCCCAACTGATTTTTTAATTTTTTGTAGAGATAGGATCTCACCATGTTGCCTAGTCTGTGGCCTCAAGCAATCCTACTGCCTTGGTCCCCAAAGTGCTGGGAATACAGGCATAAGCCACTGCATCTGGCCTGAACCTATCCATTTTTTAAAAAAATTTAAGTTTTGCTTATTCTCATTAATCATTACATAAAACACTAAATATAAATGCCATGTAATATTCAATCTCAGATTTCTAAATTGTTATGGTTTTTCAATTTATACTCATGACAAATTTAAATTGCCACTACCTTATTAAACTATTACATCAGATACAAGCCTGCTTATTAATCCAGTGACAAAAAAGCAGAGTTCAGTTAATCTAAAATTGTAATAAATCTTAAGGTCATTTAATATAAAGTATTAAAATCCACATAAAAAGATTTTATATTTAAACACAAAACAATGCTTGTTGAATATTTATTATAATATCTCAACTTTCAGAGAGAAAGATATTTAAAAATAAACATGACGAGGAAATTAGGGAAGTCAACTTCTTAAATATAACCAAAGGGTCAAAGAACATTTAAGTCAGTTTAAAAATTAAACTTTAGGAAAAAAGGTAAACCTTGTAAAAGTCCCATTAAATTTCAGAAGCCTACAAAATGTCAGCAACAGAAAACATTTAGTTCACGTGTATATTACATTCTGGTTGAATTTTTTCCTCTGTCCATTTAGTTTTATATTGGCTGGTCTCTTCACCAACAAATTTAGTTTTCAAATCTTGTTTTTAAGCAATAGAAAATCCTTTATCATTTCTAGAATATAAGCCCATACTAAAGAGAAAAGACTATTTAACCTCAAAGTCTACAGCATAATAAACAAGTACAGGGCAAATGACAAATTTTTTTGTATGTATGTATGTATGTATGTATGTATGTATGTATGTATGTATGTGTAAGAGAAAAAATCCTTCTGTATAAAACTCACTGGATGACACCATTTTTTCTAAAAGTGGTAATCAAAGCTAGAAGGATAAAACACCATTTTAAAATTCATGTTCCAAGTCAGTTTTTTATTTTAATAACAATTACAAAATACTGAACAATGCACATGAGGCAATAATAGCTGAAATCACAAATTAGCCATGCATGCAGTTCATACTTGGTAGAGGGAGGTAGGAGGCACTGAAAGTACACTGTTGGACCAATTTATAATTACTGTAAAAACAAATCCCTCTAAAAAGGGAACCTAGGGACTACCCAGACAAGATGGAAAGGCTCTGATTCATCTATTAGAGTGCATGGAATTTCAGTCTGTAGTGAGCAGGGTATCTGGAACTCTATACATAAAATTCTGTGTCATATTCCTTCACTTAATCCACAATATCATGTACCAATGGGCAAAACTTTGCTCCATTTCTAAAAATAAACTGAGAAATTGTTCAAAGGTATATTTTTATATATAGGAAATAGCAATTTTAAACATCTTACTCCTTGTGACAAGAAACGGCACAAAGCCACTACATATCACTTGAATATAAAAATGTATTCTTTTAAAAAAACTCTCATTTCCCATGCAATTTTAAGAAATAAAATTTTCCCCAAGGGGATGGGAGGAATGTAATTTCATGAGAATTACTCAACTTGGACAGAGTCCAGAAGATCTAAAATAATAAAATTGGTTATAAGCTGACAAATTTTATTGACTTAACTGCAAGTTAAGATTTCACTCTGCTGGCTTACACGAAAAGGCCCTGACAAGTTAAACGAGAATGATTTAAAAATATAAATTCAAGCAGCTACACAAATACTCATAAAAGGTTATACAGTGTATTGTACTTTTGAGATTACTTTTTTTGAGCCTAAGTCAAAGAGTCAGTTTAGTGATTTAAATATGTAAACTGAGAACACTGTAAAAGAATATTAGACATAAAAGAAGAAACATTTTTACCCCACTGCAATCTGACAGTACAAAAATATAAGTATGTAATTAAGGCTCCCTTATCCATTGAGAGTGATAATGGGCACTGACCTATCTTTAAAAAAATAAAAGAGAACAAGAAGCCAAAAATAGAAGAGAAAGGTATACTTGAAGGAATTGGTTTACACTACTGTAATGTGAGTGTTAGACAACTTAATGCTATTTAGCCTGATGCTACTACAGTTCTTTTGGTGGAGAGATGGTGGAGTTACAATCATCAGGTGGCCGAATTATATATGCTGAGTTACTTATCCAAAGGAAAAGACTGAGGAAGAATAACTGGAAAAATGTGCAGTTGTCAACGACACATATATGTACTCAAAACGACAGGGGAATTACAAAGAACAAAAAAAGGGAGTACAGGCTAACTATAACAAACAGAACAATCAGATCAGGTTAAAGTCTAGATTCTTAGGTCTTAAATCCTAATAAAAGCTTAGTAATAACAATATGATACCTAAACAACATGTCTATGACAGTTAAAGTGAAACAGAAGCCAAATAGATTTATTGTAGAAAGAAATGGCACAAGGAAACACTGGCATGCAAGTGTTTTTGATAACCATCTCTTATGAGACTTATAATAAATAGCATCTTTGGATTTATTCTGAAATCTAACCGGTATGGCTGCTTCTCTTTATTGGTAGTTCAATGAGTAGCAGAGTGGTTAACATGAAAGCTAAATTTGCCACATTGAGACCTCAAACCATGATGGCAATACTTTATTTCCATGAAGAAGGGAAAATCCTTATGAATGAAGAACTAAGGAGTAAAATCACTGTTAGCTTATATAGGATTTAAAAAGGCTTTCAACTAAGACATTTCTACAGGAAATTTAGTACTTCATAATGGGTATAGTTGTATGTACTTCACAAACTTAAAGATTACTAAAATATGCACATAAAGGTAACAGTAAGCAACAACAAAAAAAAGGAATTAGAAGTATCAAGGTACTGACCCATGTCCTGAAGGAGCAATGAAGTATAAACAACATTGCACCCTGTTATCAGGCATCTGACGTCTGTTCACTCGTGATTCTGCATTTAAGTAGTCCTCAAATTTACTATCAATGTAGTCGATAACAGGCTGCCAGCTATAGAATGCAAATAAACAAACAAGTTGCAATTCTACATATGAATTAACGGATGACTGTTAAAGGACAATAATCAGTATTTTCAAATGGGCAAAATGAATTTACCAGTAGAAGGTATGTCAAGTTATTCCATACAAAGATTCAAAAATATAAATTATGTTGAATAAATCTTTATTATTTTAAAACTTTCCAAGTGAAAGAAAATAAACTATTTATCGTCAAAACACATCTAAATTATTAGCATATTTTTGCACTAATAAGTGTATTAATAACACACTTCATAATATGAAAACAATTATATTCAGTTTTAAATTTCAAATGAGATTACTTTAAATAATAAAAAAACTTCATGATGAACTTATGAGTTTTAAGAGTTGACAGAAAATTACCTCAAAAACAATGTGAATTCAAACAAAAATAAAAGTATTATTTATAAAATACTAAGATAAGCACTTCAGACTAAAATTTCATAGTTGTTTTCTTCACTTAGGACTTACAGAAAAACTGAAGGTCTAAATATCAGGTTTAAATTAGGATTGAGATAGAATTTATACAAATGGATAAAATTAAAGCAAACAGTTTTAAATTTCTTACAATAATGAGAATTCTTCTATTTAGCTATGTTATTTTATAATATGTCTTAAAAACAATTTTATGATAGGTATTATTTCCATTTTATAGAAAAGTAAATGGGTTCAAAGAAGTTAAACAACTTTGTCAGATAAGTGGCAAAGTTGGTATACAAACCCAAGTCATGTCACTTGAAGTTTGGTGACCTTTGCTAAGATGAGAAGTTTAAAAATGTTAAGAAGAAAAAGTTTAACCCTAGTACCCCAAATGCACTGCAAAGTTGTGAGGACAAACTCTTCTTACCAATTACTATTATCCACTGCATCTCCAAATCCTGGGGTATCAACTATTGTGAGCAGCAACTGAACACCACCTTCTTTGATTAAAACTTTAGATTGTTCCACCTATAAGAGTAATTGGTGAAGATGTTAATATCATACATTACACCAGTGATTTCCTACAAGGGGTGACGGTAGGGATGTTCAAGTTTATCAAAACCAACTGGGAAACTGTTAGAAAGACCGAATCTACGTACTCCCACATTTTATTCAGAATCAATGATGGTGGGCATTGGAAATCCACATTATTTGAAAGAAAAGCATATATACAAATAGTATGCCAATCTCTTGGCAAATTCACACTGGGTTTACGACTCATACTTGGTATAAAGAAAGACAGAGGAACTGATAAAATAGTGATCACCACTAAAGACATGTAATGCTTACATAAACTTAAATGTGCATCTAATAATACAAATAAGCAGTTTGAGTGATTTAGTAATTCACAGAGTTCAAACATAATTAATCAGAGAACATCATCTAATCTACCATTTACAGTAAATGTGTTCCTGGACTATTCTCTATCATGTTTGGCCCCAACCACTCACTCAAATGAACTATCATTCCTTAATCTTTCTCAGCATGAATGTAGTTACCCTTGTATCTATGTTATGGCTAGGATACAATCCTCTTCTCAAATGTGATACTCCACATTCTGGACAATGTAATCAGCAAAAGTCCAGACAGTTTAAAAAAAAAAAAAAAGTGTATTCTGGTAGGGTGAAACCTTACTATTGGACTTAAATGATAACAACAGTTCCTGGAACAATTTAAGATATTCTGTAACCTCAAGCTCTGTATCAGAAGATGTATTTTCATTCATCCTGGGCATATGCTGCTGTTAAATGCAAAGTATCAGTTTTCAGGAGCCCAAGATAAAGCAAACACAGATTCAAATGAAAAGGGAATAATTCCTCCAGAAAAAGATAGGCTTTCTCCTGATACACATTTATATCAAGTCCTTATTAAGGCTAGAGGCTCCAAGTATGCTGATAAGCTAATATACAAGACAAAAAGTTTGGGACACTTTTAGAGATAGCCTATTTCCTTTTGGCATGTTTTATAGATGCTACCTGATGCATGAAGAGACTAACATGTGGAGACTAAGATTGCTGAGCAAGAAAAGTCTGCGGCCTCACAATCCAGTAACACTTTCTGAGATGATGAAATTGTGTATCCACACTGCATCTCCAAATTCTGGGGTATCAACTATTGTGAACAGCAACTGAACATCACCTTCCACTTGTCCATGTGGCTACTTAGTCCTTGAAATCTGATTAGTGCAAATGAGGAGCTGATATTTAATTTTATTTACTTTGAATTAACTTAAATAGCCACATGTGGCTAGTGACTACCGAATACACAGCAGAGGTCTACAGCAATCAAGAGTTTTCTGTTAAAAGAATTTTATTATCAGGGATAAAACTTACTAAAACTGAAAAAAATTGCCTGAAATGTGGACATGCACGACTTATCTTTTAGAGAAATGAGATGCCAAAGTCTGATCTTTTAGATTAATGTTCTTTAAACTGCTTTGATCCTGATATAAACTATCAGTGAAAATTTTGCAGATCCAAAAGATATTTACCCACCAAATATATACTATTGGCAATCTGAATATTAAGTATTAATATGTATTATCATTTTTCTGTAGATTACAAAAGTAAACATCAATAAGAGTCGTAGTATTTTCTGATCATCCTCAGTATCAATGACTGATGCACATCATTTAGGAGATCACTGCTACATACCACATAACTAAGATAACATGTCTATTATCAGGTTACCCTAATAACATGAGGGAGGCAAACTAACTCAGAGAAAACAATCAGATTCATCAGTGTGAGATCATGGGAACCAAAGGAAAACAATTTTTTTTTTTTTAGTCAGGGTCTCATTCTGTTGCTCAGGCTGGAGTGCATGGCAGATCATAGCTTACTGCAGCCTCACTCTTGGGTTCAAGCGATCTTCCCATTTCAGCCTCCCAAAGTGCTGGGCCAAAAAACATTTTTAATGGTATCATCTCATCTGGTTTAAGAGGTTTACATTTTATCTGGTGATCTTCTAGTCAAAGGACAACCCAGTCAAATCTAACATCTCAATATCTTGAATTCACCTCCATCTCCTTTATAAAGACAGATCATTTATTCATGATAACTGTGGCTGAAGCAGAAATATCCAAAGTAATCATACCAGTCCTTTACCTACTTACTCCTTTAAATAATATAGTACTATATACTAGAAAGTGATACAGCAATATAGTTAATCTACATGAATCATCTCCCAATTTTACTTCAAACTATTTCTGGTTCCTTTATTACCAAACGAAGCCCATTCTACCTTCAGTAATATGCTGTATACCAACTACACATTTTAACTTAACAGCTTAAATTTTAAGATATTTCCCTGTTTAAAAAAAAAATCAGTTCAACAACTTACTGACTTGCTAAGATAAATGAAGATTTGTATTTTATACACTTTAAGGAATGTTTATAAAGCTTCTTTTCTTCTCTGGCCTACGAAATTCTGTGTATCCATACATGGTCAAATACAAAGAAGTCAGTGACATATGGAAAAGATCCAGAAAACATCACTGTAAACTAGTGCCATTCACAGGATCCAACTGTATCCTATCATCTGGTATTACAAGTATTCTCATGGGATCCATGGAAAACAAATTAGTTCAAGTCCAAGAATTTCAAACTTTTCTTAACAAATCTATTCCAAATGGTCACTTTCCCATGCACTTTCCTTAAGCAGGTCACATCAACATATTTTATGGCATCACTCAGGGTTCTCTAAGATTAGCTGCATAATTTAGTACCAAAAGAATGAATCGAGGGCATTTTCAACTGTTTTTCCCTAAAAAATAAATAAAACTAAAGCTATCGTCTACATATCATCTACGTATAATTAATCTACTGAGACCTCTTTTGGCATTCGAGATTCCAGACATCCAAGGTACTCATTTTCTAATACTGAGTGTATACAGTATACAAGAGTTCCAGTATACTGAGTTTTCAGTTTTACAATCTGAGGGAAAAAAGTCAAACAATGTTTATTATACAGCTTCATATAAACTAATCTTTTCTAACTTAATGTTTACATGCCACTTATTAAGGTAAATAAAAAATGTTACTTAATTAAGAACATAACATTTTGAAGAGAGAGTTAAAATTTTCTGTCAAGAGCTTACCTCTACCTACACTTGCTCAAGAGGTAGCATTATAGCCAAAACTCTGAAGAGATTTGAATGGCCTGAGATACTCCACTTAGCTCAAACACAAAAGCTATTTTGCTTATTTATTGACTCAAAAGACAAATATCATCTTAATCGTGTTCCACAAGAAAGTGAAAGACGAAGTGACCAATAGTAGAACAGTTATCCCTAAAGAATACTTCCATCTCATCAAGACCCAGAACTACTTTATTGAGAAGAAAGTTGATCCCAAAACTCTAATTTGGCCTTCTATTCTGAACCTCTACATCTCTTATATCCCTGTCTCCTTACAGTGAGACCTCAAATCCCTTGACCCTCTCATTTTCTATTATCAGCCTCCTTCCCAAAACCTTTCTTTCTTTCCCTTTCCAACTCAAATCCCATTCTGGATTAACCCATCTTTCTATTCCTACACCATAAAATTCATGACCTTCAACCTCAACAAGAATTTCCCTGCTAATATTCCTCTTATATGCTCCTTAGTCTTATGCCTCTCCCATTTCCCAGTAAAGCTCTTCCCAAGCCCACGTCTGTCACAATGCTCAGTGCAGTACCTCACATCTCCACTTAAAAATGAGACCATTCCCAGTCTGTATGAATCAGCAGTGTACCTTATGGTACAGTGTGTGTGAAATATATCTTTTTCCTAAAGCGATTTCTCAATCTATTATAGGGAAGTGATTAATTTCCATTTCAGATTCATCTTGACAACTGTTTACACTATTTCCCCTCTATCTTCAATCTCTCATTTCTTAGAGAACGACTTGCCACAGGATATAAGCATTCTCAGGTCTCTTTTGGAAATCATCAAACCACTGAGTCCTCTATACTCACACTCCTAGGCACTCCTTTTCATCCCTTCCTTAATAGCCATCACCCATCCTCACTGACTCACTTACTACTCACTTCTCAACCCACTGCCATCTTGCTACCACTTCATTTAAATTTACCTTGCCAAGGTCACCTCTACAGCACCTTACAAAAGCATCTTTCTCACTAAGTCATAATTGTTTGTCCATATTTTTCCCACAATTGTGAGATCTTTGAGAACTTTTTGTCTTACATCATTGTAGCCCCAAAACTTAGTATAAGACAAGCATTCAAATATGTTATGTGAATGGCTCAAAATCTATCAAAACTGAACCAAATGTCAACAGGGAAGTTTCCTGATTGGGCTCTGTGAAAATTTTTCAAGGAGTCTATCAAGTATGTTATCCTAGAGATGTACGTACTGCTTTCACCTTTTCTCACTTTCAAAACTTTTGCAACCACTTCATCTAAAATAGTGATTTACAAAACTTCAGGGGCCAGCTGGGCGCGGTGGCTCACACGTGTAATCCCAGTGCTTTGGGAGGCTGAGGTGGAAGGATCAGTTGAGGTCTGGAGTTCGAGACCAGCCTGGCCAACATGGTGAAACCCCATCTCTACTAAAAATACAAAAATTAACTGGGTGTAAGCACGCGCCTGTAAATCCAGATACCCAGGAGGCTAAGACAGGAAAACTGCTTGAGCTCAGAAGTGGAGGTTGCAGTAAGCTGAGATCACACCACAGCACTCCAGCCTGGGCGACAGAGCAAGACTCCATCTCGAAAGAAAAAAACAACAACAACACTTTATGGACCAATAAAAAGTTTCAAAGGGGAACAGCATAAAGTTTCCAACTAAGAACTTCAAAAAATCTAAACAGTGTCATTGCACAAAAGAATTATCTTAATAGAACGCATTAAGAAAAAATTAAAATGGACTTTCATCTCAGAAAAAAGGATAATTTCTTCCCAAGAAAGGACAGATGATACCCTTTCACTGACATAAAGTATGATTTAAAAATTTTCAAATGCAGGCCAGGCATAGTGGCTCACGCCTGTAATCCCAGCACTTTGGAAAGCCAAGGCGGGCAGATCACTTGAGGTCAGGAGTTCGAGACCAGCCTGGTCAACATGGTAAAACCCCATCTCTACTAAAAATACAAAAATTAGCCAGGCATGGTGGCACACGCCTGTAATCCCAGGTACTCAGGAGGCTTGAGACAGGAGAAACACTTGAACTTCAGAGATGGACGTTGTAGTGAACCAAGACTGCACCACTGCACTCCAGCTGGACGAAAGAGCAGGACTCCATCTCAAAAATAAATAAATATAAAAATTTTCAAATGCAACAAAATTATAAAATAAAGCTTAATAGTTAGTATACATACAACATTGTAAGCAATATATTTCCAAAAAATTTTGTTAATCTGGGTATCTATATTTGAGACTGAAACATGAAGTAGAGCTTATCACATGTTCAATTTTTTAATTTTACTTCATTTTCATTAATCTTTCAGAAAAATATATATGTAAGTAAAAAATGGAGGTAATATGGTACCATTCCATTCCATTTGAAACATTCTGAAAGAACTAAGGCAAAGCACTTCCCTCTCCTCCTTTCACCCTGACAGACACAGGATAAAACCAGTTTGCAGTAGAGCAGTGGTTCTCAAAATGCAGTACCTAGACTGGCAGTAATACATTCTGAGAACTAAACAAATACAAATTATTTGTGCCCTGCCTCAAACCTGCTATACAGCAAACCATGAAGAAAGGGACTCAGCAATCTGTGTTTGAACAAGCCTTCCACATGACTGTGATGTGCGCTCAAGTTTGAGAAGCACTGGTATAAAGAATTCCAGGACTGGTGTCAGCTTGCATCTGGAAATGCACAGATATAAGTCAGGGTTCTGACGTCCAAGATAACAGGTTAAGAATTAATCTTAATGAGCTTCTATTAATACTGAAAACTTCACTTGAATCAGAACCACTATTTTACACACAGGAGGCTAAAAATCAGCTCTCTGTTCAGTGTACACAGCTTCCCATTCCTTCCAAGACTGTGAATGTGAATAAATATCTCCTTTAAGATACAAGTCTCTTATAAACAGATAACGCCCAGGGATGAGAATATGAGATCGTGGTCTTTATTAAAATCTTGCTCCTTATTCAGCTACATAACAGGAGAGTTTCTCCCCATTTTTATAAACATTTGTATTTTGAAAATCAGGACTGTATGTTTACCAGACTAATATGTCTGGACTGAGATACAATACTGGTGATCACTCCCCTCTACTGTGAGTGTTTACGAGCTTCCAACGGCAGATCATCTGCTAGACTACTGGGCTTGGTAAGGAGCCAGCCAACTATTAAAAAGATTACATTCTAATTTTCTAACTACATTCAGGCTTCTTGAATGACTCTGACCCTGTCTGTAATAATGGCATGTTCTTTCCTGAGTAATGGGCAAAAGAGTTTAGATGATCTTCAACTGGTTCCCAGTACACAAAGGAATACACCTCCATGGTTCAGTCAGGAAACAGGACTTCTACAGGATTCTAGTAAGGATCAATCTGGTTCTCAAATGTTACAGGTCTTCTTTTCGGTAAAGAAAAGATAATTAACAGTGGTACACATGCCTCTGTCTTAAAAATCCTCCTAGAGATATTCTCACCTCCATTACCCCTTTGTTTTCAAGATAAAGAGAGTTTCTGGGAAGATATTCACAACAGAAGAGGATATTTTTGAAGTGTTATTTTAAAGGAAGGTAAAATAAGTTTAGACAATTTATTCTGAAGCTAGGCCAATGTAAGAATTCTAATAAATTGAGGGCATGTCACATCTTTAACAGATGCTTGCCTGGCGAGAAAATGTCTGCAATATCTAAAATGTAGGGGATTATTAGATTTTTAAAACTCCTATAAATCAGTAAGAAAATGACAGAAAATATTAAGATTATCAAAACACTTTAATGAAATGTGAACAGTTAATGAGTACAAAAGACATATTCAACCTCGCTAGAAATCAAAGAAAATAAACTCAAATACCTTTATATCTTTATGCACACACAACAGCAATGAGCGTCTAAGTCTACCAAAACATACACAAGAATGTTCCTATTAGTAAAAAACTGAAAACCCAAAGGCTTATCTAAAATAAATAATAAAGGATATACTGATAAATTCACACAATGGAGTATCATACTATGATGAAAAAGAACTACACCCAACATGAGTAAATAATACAGACGTAATCTTCACTGAAAGAAAACAGATACAAAAAAGTGTATGTATATAACGTTCAAGAACAGGCAAATTTATCTACGGAGAAAGCAGTCAGTTAAGGTGTTTATCTTTGTGGGGTGTAATACTGAATGAGAGTGAGCACACGGAAGAAAGTAGGGTTCTGGAAATGAACTGTGTATTAATTTGGGTAGTGGTTAGTTTTACCTTGCATCTCTAAATTCATAAATACCTAAATTAAGGTATTCATAATAGATACCCAAATTAGGAAAATTCAAAGTTTGTTTTCTTGCTTAGGATTAAAATTTCCAATATTTATGACAAACAAGCATGCAGGATCAAGTTTTTAGAGCATAATTTTGCAGGTAATTTTAAATCTCAAGCCCTATGAAGGTTACCAAAACAAAACAAAACAAAACACAACAAAATCCTAAAATAGAAACATCGAAAAGGAGAAATAAGAAATTCACTTCACAAAATTATTCCTTTAGGATCTAGTTACTAAACTGCATCTTGTAGTTTGATATATATGAGTTACTGCCCAGAATATATAGACTGTCCTTCCATCCTGTGCACTGGGATGATCACTACCACTTCTTTGAATTCAGCTAAAAGCATCACTGCCTCAATGAAGCCGACTCCAGCCAGAAATGTTCACTTGCCTCCTCTCTGCTCATGTCCTATATATCACATAAGCAGAGCTCAACAACAATATTTTTAATCAACAGTTTAGAGCAGTACTGCCAAACAAAAACACCATGTCAATCACATAATTTATAATTTTCTTAGTAGCCACTTTTAAAATACGAAAAAGGTTAAATAAAAAAAACAAAACCATGTCAATCATGTAATTTATAATTTTCTTTTTTTTTTTTTTTTGAGACGGAGTCTCGCTGTGCTCCCAGGCTGGAGTGCAGTGGCGTGATCTCGGCTCACTGCAAGCTCCGCCTCCCGGGTTCACGCCATTCTCCCGCCTCAGCCTCCCAAGTAGCTGAGACTACAGGCGCCCACCACCACGCCCGGCTAGTTTTTTGTATTTTTTTTTTAGTAGAGACGGGGTTTCACCATGTTAGCCAGGATAGTCTCGATCTCCTGACCTCGTGATCCACCCGCCTCGGCCTCCCAAAGTGCTGGGATTACAGGCTTGAGCCACCGCGCCCGGCCTATAATTTTCTTAGTAGCCACTTTTAAAATATGAAAAAGGTTAATAAAATTGATTATTTTATTTATACATCCAAAATATTATCACTGTAGTATACAATCAATATAAAAAATTATTGAGATTTTTTTTCCATGCTCAGTCTTAGACATCTGTGGTATATTTTATATTTGCAGAACATCACAATTCAGACTACCCACATTTCAAAGATTAATAGCCACACATGGCTACAGGTTGCTGTAATATTTAATAAAAAGTGCATATCTAGAATCCAGCCCCTTGCTCTATAAAGTGTGATCTACCATCCAGCAGCATCAGCATCACCTGTGATCTTGTTAGAAATGCAGAAATTGCAGCCCATCTCAGACCTACTAGAAGAACTAAATTTAACAGGATATCCAGGATTGGAATGCATAGCAAATACTGAGAAGCAGTAAATTAGATCACATATACCTTGGGAGTCTTACAGAATTGCTATTGCCATTCAACTATGATACGGTAGTATGCCACTAACTAATATAGAACACTGTATTTAAATAACAAAAGCTTTTCTATAAATCATGTTTTCTCTACACTATCCAATGCAATTTTCTGCAATGATGAAAATCTTCATATATGTGCTGCAAAAAAATGGCAGCCACTTGCCACATGAGCTGTTAAGCACCTGAAATGTATCTGGAGCAAATGAAAAATTGCATTTTTAATTTAACTAATTTTAATTGATTTAAACATGTGGCAAATGACTACCATACTAGATAGCACAACTCCAGGGGAATTGGTTACTATGTCACAATGTCATCTCTAGGAGAGTCCTCGGGAAAAATTTGGAAAGTTCTAGTCAAGATAATTCTTCTGATTAACTGTACTTTTTAAAAAATTTTATGAAGTCATATTTACTATCTTACACTGAATAAGGGCAAATTTGTATCTTACTTCTAAGGAAGCATAATAAAAGTTACGATATGTGCTTTGTATTAATATTATTCCAGCTTATCATCAATTAACAATACTAATATCCATACCTGTACAGTCTTTTTAATTCTATGAGAAGGACCTGGATACTCTGGAGAATACAAATCTGTGAGGAATAATGAGTTGATTAACGTCGACTTTCCCAATCCAGATTCACCTAAAAGAAATAAGGGAAAATATCTGTTAAACTCACCCACTTTACCCAACCTTAAATATTCAACAGATGCTATAATTGAACTTGCTTTATGCGAGTACTTCTTGGTGAAACAATGAAATGACATTAGAAAATATGCTACAAAGAAAAAGTATCTTGTCCTCAGTTTCTTAGCTTCCAGGGATTCTTTTCAGTCTTCTAATTATACCACTTATATTCATTAAAAGTAATGTATCTAATAATCTACATTTTTAACAGTAATGTATTCCCAAAGAAAAAAGTCATTATTAAAAAATCCAAGTTGGATTATACATTGCTGCTTGAATGAAATACAGTTTTTCTTTACTATTAGACAATAATGAATGACCAAAACAAGAAATCATGCAGCCATAAAATGCAAAAATCTGCTAATACAAAGAATAATTAATCACAATGAACATCTCCACATAAAATTCTAAATCACAAAAAATACTTTCTAATTTAGCCACCCATCAGTCTAAATATAAGGGTACTACTTCTCTCAAACCAGAATCCAAAAAAATCTTAGGTAATTATTTTTTATACTGCTTCTACTCAAGGTAGGAGGTAGACATGAAGGAAGCTAGGGCATGATTTGTACTCTGATCACGTACTCTTTTTTGACTCTCCATCTCTAGTCTAATATATATAGTCTAGTGTATAGTAACTATTACAAGTATACCAAAATATAAATGGCTTCAAGGTATATATAACCTAAGGTTAAAATAAATTATAAACCATATTACGATAATTAACATGGCATAGAGTTAAAGTATGTATTGTTAATAATTCACTTAGAATAATAGGCATGTTTAGCCTAAGTAACTGACGTCACAATATATGTCTAGGAGGAATTCTTTTTATATCAGCTCTCAAAAGAGATAAGATCCTTTCCACATGGTCTGGGCTTACCCTTTGACTGAAAGCATGCCACTTTTTACTAGATGTAAAAATGCCAAAAATGTCTAAGTCACAGGAAAGTAACGTGGGTTGGCCACACCCAATTCTTTCTTAACTCTTATACCTTGAAAGCAGAAAGACTAGAATAAAACCCAAGCATTTGGATGTTATCAGAAATATCTACAATATTTCCTTTTGGAAATATAAATGAAAATTTTAGTATATACAATAATGTTTTGGGAAATTAAAAAGTATGCTCATTAAAAGATTAACACTGTACTCAATAAATTATGTTTAGAGATTTTTTTAGTTTTTTTACCCTTTTTATTTGTGGTGAGGAGTCAGGGAACAAGATAACACAGGACAAAGGGAAAAGAGAGAGGAAGAAAAATAAGTCTGAAAGGTAACGCACCAAAATGTAAATAGTGGCTACTCTGGGGATAGTACAATGTAGATGATTTTTCTTAGTTTGTTATACTTCGGGGTGCTGTAAACTTCCTTCAATATGATTCTATTATATTCATAATTTAAAAAGCATTACTGAGTGGCATCAGCAAAACGGCAAATTAAAAAGCTCAAAGCCTCATTTCCTCACAGAAACACCAAAAACAACCAAAACCTCGTAGAATTAACCTTACAGGACCTGTGAAAAACAGTCAAAAGTCTATAGCGACGAAGCAAATGCCCAATTAAGGAAAAAAATATGCAAAACTTTTGTGACATTTTTCTGTGATCTTGTCCCACCCCTTCTGCAGTTTATCTGGGTCTCAAGAAGGCAGCAAACCAATTCCCAATTCATTCCCTTCAAACGGGCGGGAAGAGTGCAGACCTAACTTGTAACATTTTAACCTCTCTGGTCTGCCAGAAGAACTGATTCCTGTTTTGCCTAACTGGGACCTCATTTGGAGAGAGAAGCAATGCACACCACTCATGAAAGCTGCAAGAGGACACAACAGATATTTGGGGCATAAGATTACAGTGGGTAGATATAATAGACCATCTGAGCATGCAGGTGAGACTCTTCAGGAAATTAAGACATTCAAAAGCAGCCATGTATACAGGAGGAATTGAGAAAGCGACCCACAGGCCTAGGCAATACAAATGCTCAGAAAACAAGATCTTAAGCTTTCATCTTGGGGTGATCACTAGGTTAAGGGCATACTCAACTCATCAGCAGAGAAATGCCCCAGTAATACATAGCCAGTGTGCAACTGAGAGAGGTGACTCTTTCAAATACTCAGTTTTCAAAAAACATCACAAGGCATGCAACAAGGTATAGGAAAATATGGCCCAAAGGAACAAAAATTTCCAGAAACTTATTCCTGAAGAAATACAGATATTAGACTCATTAGACAGACTTGAAAGTAGCTGTCTTAACTATGCCCAAAGAGCTAAAGAAAAAAATGAACCAAAATGAATGGAAATCAGGAAAATAATAAGCAAAATGAGAATACCAATAAAGAGGAATTATAAAAACAAATTGTGGAGCTGAAAAATACAATAATTGAATTGAAAATGTCACTATATAGGTTCAATAGCAGAACTGAGTAGGCAAAAGAAAAAACTCAGTAAACCTGAAGACAATTGAAATTATCAAATCTGAGCAGAAAGAAAAAAATGAAACAGTAAACAGAGCCCAAGAGATTATGAAACAAAACAACTGGACCAATATATACCCAATGGATGTTTCAGAGGAAGAGAAATGAACACAGAGATTACATGAAGGAAAAAACTCCCCAAAGGTGATGAAACCAATGAATCTACAAATCCAAGGATCTCAACAAACTCCAAATAAGAAAAACTCACAACCGATATCAACACAATTACAATCAAACTGTCAAAAGCCAAGACAGAATCTTGAAAGTGGCAAAAGAGAAGCGACTCACTGCATAGTCAGAATCCTCAAATAAGACTATAAGCCAACCTTCTGGCACAAACCTTGGAGGCCTGAAGGGAGTGCAACGATATATTTAAAGTGCTATAAGAAAATAACTGTCAAATGCAAATTCTGTATCTGGCAAAAGTGACCATTATAAATGAGGGAGAAATAAAGACATTCCCCAATAAACAAAACCTGAGGGAGGCTCATTATCACTACACATATATTACAAGAAATACTGAAGGTAGTCTTTCAGGTTGAAATAAAAAGACTCTATGATAGTAACTCAAAGCAATATAAAGATATAAAGATCCCGTAAAGGTAAATGCAAGGGCAAATATAAAACCCAGTATTATTAGAATTTTGGTTTGCAAGTTCACCTTATATTTTCTATGAGTTTTTAAAGGCAAATGTCTTAAAAAATCATGGATCTGTGTTAATAGGTACATCAAGTATAATATTGTAACTTCCAACATCAATAACATGAGAGGGACAGAGCAATGGAAGTGTAGTTGTTCAATGTGATTTAAGTTAAACTGGTACAAAAAATTAGATTGTAAAAACTTCAGGATATTATATATTATCCCTATAATTACCAAAGAAAATTTCTATAAAATATACCAAAAAGAAAAAAAAGAGAGAAGGGAATCAAATTGTGTCACTACAAAAAATCAAGTAAACACAAACAAAGGCAGTAACGGAAGAAATGAAGGACAAAACAGCTAAAAGACATACAGAAAACAAAATGGCAAAAGTTAGTTCTTCCTTATTAGTATTTATAGGTAAATTGATTAAACTCCCCCAATTAAAGGCACAGAGTGTCATAATAAATAAAATGACATGACTCAACTGCGTATCTATAAAAGACACATAGTAGATCTAAGAAAACACACAGGTTCAAAGTAAAAGGTTAGAAAAAGATAATTCATGCAAATAGTAACCAGAAAGGTAGAGAAGCCATACTAATATTAGACAAAATAGTCTCAAGTCAAAAACCATTATCAAAGACAAAGAAGGACTTTAAATGTTGATAAATGGGTCACTTTGCCAAGATGATGTAACAATTAAAAACATATATATACAGCAAACATCAGAACTTTAAATTATGTGAAGCAAACATTGGCAGAATTAAAGGGAGAAACAGACAGTTCTATAATAATAGTTGGAGACTTCAATACTCCAGTTTCAATAATGGACAGGACAACTAGACAGAAAATAAACAAGGAAATGGAGGATACAAACAAAACTGTAAAGCAATTGAAGCTAACACAGACAAAACACTGCATCCAACAACAGTGGTCTACACATTTTTCTCAAGGGCATGTAAAACATTTTTCAGCAATGACTAAAAGAAACAAGTCTTAACAAATTTTAAAGAATTGAAATCAAGCAAAGTATTTTTTTCCCATCATAATAAAATGAAACTAAAAATCAGTAATGGAAGGAAACTAGGAAAACTAACAAATATTTGGAAATCAAACAACACATTCTTATCAATCAATGGATCAAAGAAGATTTCACGAGGGAAATTAAAATATACCCTGAGACAAAATAAAAATAAAAACCCAACATGCCAAAACTTATGGAATGCAGAAAAAGCAGGGCTAAGAAGGAAATTTATAGTTGTAAACATTTACATAAAAATGAAGATTTTAAACAACAACCTATGTTTACACCATAACGAATTAGAAAAAGAAGAGCAAACTAAACTCAAAGGTAGCAAAAACCAGAAAAAAATAAAAATGAGAGCAGAGATAAATAAAACAGATTTTAAGAATAGAAATTGGGCCGGGCGTGGTGGCTCACGCCTGTAATCCCAGCATTTTGGGAGGCCGAGGCGGGTGGATCACCTGAGGTCAAGAGTTCAAGACCAGCCTGACCAACATGGTGAAACCCCGTCTCTACTAAAAATACAAAACTGGGCCAGATTTAGTGGCGCATGCCTGTAGTCCCAGCTACTCGGGAGGCTGAGACAGAAGAATCGCTTGAACCCAGGAGGCAGAGGGTGCAGTGAGCCGAGATCGTGCCATGGCACTCCAGCCTGGGCAAGAAGAGCGAAACTCTGTTTCAAATAAGTAAATAAACAAAAGAATAGAAATCGGCCAGGCATGGTGGCTCATGCCTGTAATCCCAGTACTTTGGGAGGCTGAGGCGGGCAGATCACGAGGTCAGGAGACTGAGACCATCCTGGCCAATGTGGTGAAACCACGTCTCTACTAAAAATACAAAAATTAGCTGGGCGTGGCAGGGCGTGCCTGTAATCCCAGCTACTCAGGAGGCTTAGGTAGGACAACTGCTTGAACTCAGGAGGCGGAGGTTGCAGTGAGCCGAGATCGCGCTACTGCACTCCAGCCTGGCAACAGAGCTAGACTCCGTCCCAAAAAAAGAATAGAAATCAGCAAAACCAATTGTTAGTTCTTCAAAAGAATACACAAAACTGACAACCCATAAACTAGATTGAGAATAAAAGAGAGAGACTCAAATTACTAAAATCAGAAATAAAAGTGGGGGCTGGGTGTGGTGTCTAAGGCCTATAACCTCAGAATTTTGAGAGGCCGAGGCGGAGGGATCACTTTGGCTTAAGAGTTCAAGACAGGCCTGGGCAACATGGCAAAACCCTGTCTCTATTAAAAATACAAAAAAATTACCCTGTCGTGGTGGCACATGCCTGTAATCCCAGCTATTCAGGAGGCTGAAGCAAAAGAATTGCGTAAACCAGGAGGCAGAGGCTGCAGTGAGCCGAGATGGCACCACTGCACTCCAGCCTGGGTGACAGAGCAAGATTCTGTCTCAAAAAAAAGAAATAAAAGTGGCTCATGGCTTTCCTAATTAAGGACTGGACTATTTGCCACCCCCCAGCCCCCCCTTTTATTGAGTAACTTTCCTTTTTGGAAACAGTGATGAAGGTTTCTCCCTTTATTCTCAACAGTATGTACACCTCATACTACTCTCTACTGTCAAATTTCTAAATACTTTCTGCTTTTTTAATACTCTTTAAAAATTAGCAAATACCTAGTTATACTTTCAGTTAAGATAATACTTTTTCCCATTGGATTTTTTTCTTTATCTTTTAAATTCTTAACATTGACTATGTGAAGTAATACGCTGTATACCCTGAACTCAGCTATGAGATATTTAACATATCAGGGGAGATATAAATAAATTAACTTCTATCAATTCCTAGACTACTTACACTGAAATTATGGACCAAAGCTTTCTAATTCAATTCCCAAGTGGCATTAAAACCAAGATGTTTTGTATTTCAAGAAACTTTATCCACGGTTATGAAAGTTTAAAAACTTATCAAATGTGTGGGAAAACTGCAATTTAAAGATAAATGATTAGGTTTCCTGTTATAATGTGAACCATAACTACACTAACTGGGTGATCTCTATCAAAGTAAACACTGTAAACAATAAAGGGTATCATTTGGCCAAGAGAAAGATAATTTCTGATTCCAATTCAACATTGCTCCTGTGTAACGTGTTTCTCTAGTTCTCAACTACACATTTATTCTTGAGTTATTTCTATGTTAGTTGTAGTTTTCTTTTTAAGTTGGCTCTGGGCAAAGTAAACCTTTCATAACAGATTGAGAACTGTTCAATTTCCTCAATTCTAAGATATAATTTTGCCCCCCAATATTTCTAAAAACAAATGTCTCATAAACAAAATGTAATTGACTGTACTATTTACCTCCCTCAAATCAAATTTGATTATGTTTCAGAGTAGATCTTATCTTAGAATCAAGGAAGCAGGAAAATCAAAACACTTCTTCCCCTAGAATCGAATTCAATTAGAAAAGCCAAATCAAAGAGGCCTTAATTATTTTTTCCTATAACTGAGAACTTTATATTTAATTTTTAGAACAATTTATTCTGAACTCAAGTGATTTCTAATTCCTTATAAATTGGAAGATTCCAAAGAAACAGAAGGTTTTAACACAAACCTGGATGAGAAATAAGTAACCAAGACCATCTCCCACCTTGAGGCTCATGAGGTGAAACAAAAGCTCCTCCTTGAGTTATATGCAATAGGGGTAATGATCCTCCAAGAGCCAAGTTTCATTCAGGGTAAGGAGGCAGAAAAAATGGGTACCAAAAAGTAGTTGAGAACTCAGTCTGCTTTTTCTGGTTCTGTACGTAAGGAGCTTGGAAGTTGCCACTCCATTCTAAGAAGTAAAAAGCTGAAAAGATCTGATATTTAAGAACAGAATCCAATCTTTAAGAGCAGTAAGGACACAAGGCAGTGATCCAGCAATTGTCCTTCTTGATGTTTACCCAGTTAAGTTAAAAACTTAGATCCACACAAAGTCTTGCACACAGGTATTTGCAGCAGCTTTATTTATAACTGCCAAGATGTGGAAGCAACCACAATTTCCTTCAGTAGTTGAATAGATATATACACTATGGTACATCCAGAAAATGGAGTATCACTCAGCACCAAAAAGAAATTAGCTACCAAGCCATGAAAAGACACAGACCAATGTACACTGGTGAGCAAAAGAAGCTAATCTAAAAAGAATATATACTGTATAATTCCATTATTACAATTCCATTAATTCCACAATTATATAATGGAATTATGTAATTGTGAGCAAGATACTTGCATTTTCTGTTTCCTTACATATCAAATAGTATAAGAGTATGAACTATGAGGAATAAATTAGGTAATATATGTGACATCTAAGCACAGTGCCTGGTATACATTAAGTGTTCAATAAGTAGTTGTACTATTTCTGTGATTCATTTAAGGAAATTAGAAACACATGAAAGTGTGGTATGACAGAGGTAAGAATACAAGTAACAACAAAATGTTAAAAAATGCTTCAGGCAAAAACTTGGAAACAATAGGAAGTTAGCAAATTCCACATTAAAAGACTATAGGTCTTTTGGATATGGATAAATCAAGTGCTTAAAAAATAAAAATGATTTAAATAATATGCTTAATTTTCAAATATACATACAGAAATTTGTTTTTTTGAAACCTATGGAATACTTATTTTTGAAACCTATGGAATACTAAATAAGCTGATTCTATGTAAGGCTACACAGAAAAATAAATAAATACTGGAACCTACAGATCATATTCTCTGAATGTAGTGAAATTAAAAATTAACAAAAAATAACACAATCCATCCATCTACTTAGATATCTCTCCTTAACTCTTCCTATGTGAAAATTACTCAAATACAAACAAAATGAGTATTACACATAAAAATCTAGGAGATCTGACTAAAGTATTTGGAGGAAAAACTCATGCTTAAAATAAGCCTAAAGAAAATAAGTCAACCATCAGGATGGTTCTTGGTGAAACTGTAAACTGGTACAGCTTTTCTGAAGAATAATTTGGTAATCTACCAAAATTTAAATCTACATGCCTTTTGACCCAGGATTTCACTTTCAGAAATGTACATTACAGAGGCATTTATATGTGTGCCTAGAAATCCAAGGAACCTAAGCAGTGTAACTATGAACATCTATCTTCATTAATAGCTGACTGTATAAATCATGATAAAGGTATTATAGAATACCACATAATTGCTAAGAATATACTGACAGGAATATTCAGTATATATATACATATATACACACAGTATATTCAGTGATAGGGAAAAAACATTCACAGAACAGTACTTACATCATGGTACTGTTTACACACAAAAAAAACTGACATAGGAATGCCTGGTGTATATAAAAGTATAAAAAAATGCCAAAACACTTGCACCAATTTAATGCTTATCTCTAGAGACAGGACTGGAAATGAAGGTGGGAGAAAAAAGGAAACTTGCTTTTTACTAAATATCTTTAGAATTTAGTTTTTTAAAAATAAAATGTATATTTTATAAACTTTTCTTTCTTTGGGAAGCTGAGGGGAGGGTAATAATAACAGGGAATATACCAACTTTCTAATAGTGTTTATTTCTAGATGGGAAAGGTTATGAAACATTTAAATTTTTCTTCTTTGTGTATCAGTTTTTCTACAAGAACCATAAATTATATTAATATTTAATTTTAACTTTTAATTCTTTAAAGGGGTTGATATGTTATCTACATGTTATGCTACAAAGAATTCAAGAAGAATGCCTGAGAACAGCCTACCTGCAAATATAATGATTGGGAGTACTGGGATAAAAGTTAAGAGAAAAATGAGTATTAAGTCCAGTAAGAGACTACAGAGTAAATGAGAGGGAGGCATCAGGCACAGGTTACTGCAGATGCTGGCAACTAGAGCTCCAGACAGCTGTACTACAGGAATTCTCAATCTGGACACTACTGACATTTTGGATTGGATAATTCTTTATTGTGAGAAGTGTCTTGTTAATTGAAGGATGCTTGGCAGCATCCCTGGCCTTTACCCATTAGAAGTCAGTTAGCATCCCTCCTCCCCAGCTGTGGCAACCAAAAATGCTTCCAGACATTGACAAATGTCCCCTGGGGGGACATTTTTCAAATTTTGAATCCCCAAATCCTCTAGCACTGATACTACTATGCATAAAAAATAATGACAGTGACAGCCAGTAAGTTATAAATTCTTCTGTGTGCCAGTATTTTACAAGCACTGACTTAGTTAACCTTTATAACGCCATTAGATAGATGCTACAGGTTGTGTATCACTTATCCAAAATGCTTGGGACCAGAAGCGTGTTGGATTTGGGGCTTTTTCAAATTTTAGAATATTTGCATTGCTCATCAGTTCAGCATCCCTATTCTGAAAAGCCAAAATCCAAAAACTGGTTCAATGAGCATTTCCTTTGAGCATCATGTCAGCACTCAAAGTTTCAAATTTTGGAGTATTTGAGATTTCAGATTTTTGGATTAGGGATACCCAATCTGTATCATTATCATTACCATTTTAAGGTGAAAAAACAGAAACAAAAGTGAAATAACTTGCTAGTGCCAAACAGTTAATAAGTGGTAATGTCAGTATTTGACACTAGGCAGTATGTTCTACTGCCTTTCTAAATACCCACTCTCATTTATCCATTAAAGACTCTGTCCCAGAATTCCCAAGTACCTTCCTAATCTGGTTAACCAGGTTATTTGACATGTGATATTTTACCAGTATCTTCATTAACAATAATACTTAATATTTTTATTCAGTAACTATAAGAAAGACACTGAGCTAGGCACTTTACATGCATTCAATGACTTCAATAATTACAAAACTCTACGTAAGATTCTTTACACAATTTTATAGCTAAGTAAACAAAATCTCTGACAGTAACTTGCCAATGACAGATATCTCTACCAAGTAGCAGAGTTACAGCTCAATCTGAATGGCAAATCTCATGTCCTTTATTATACTGTACTTCCCAGACTCTGAGCAGGCGAAAGGAATATGCTTCTTGACCTCTATGTCCTGGTCCACTTAGTGTTTTTTTTTTTTTCCCCCAAGAAGAGTCTCACTCTGTCGCGCAGGTTGAAGTGAGAGGCACAATCATGGCTTACTGCAACTTCTGCCTGCTGGGCTCAAGTGATTCTCCTACCTCAGCCTCCCGACTAGCTGAGACTACATGTGCATGCCACCATGTCCAGCTAATATTTTTTTAAGTGATGAGGTCTCACTATGTTGCCCAGGCTGGTCTCAAACACCGGGATTCAAGCAATCCTCCCGCCTCGGCCTCTCAAAGGGCTGGGATTACATGCTTGAGCACCAGGGCCACTGCTTTTATTGCACTAACCACAATGAGTTTCACATGGAAAAGTAAAGGATAAAGCAATTCAAAATTTAGAAGAGAAAGAAGAGAGAAACTAAGTTCAATAGCCTTTAATCTTGTCAGACTGAGTACTTCTACCTACCCCTAGTATCAAATCCCACATCTGCCCCAGTATCAAATCCCACATCTGTCCTGAAACTAAATTATAACCTCTTTAGTAGGTTGAAGAAGAGGGAAAAAAGGTCCTTTTACAAGATACAATAACAGATCTATGTCCTTTCAAGAATAACACTGATTCAGTGAATATTCTTCTAAAGTACTCAGTCAAGTACCTCATACAAATGAGGTATTTGTAGGTTATTGTATTGACTCAAGTACCTCATACAAATGAGGTATTTGTAGGTTATCATATTGTCTTAATGATTCTATTATTGTAACACAGAGGTTACCAAAATGTCATTCAAATAAGCCTGATAAAATACAGTTTATTTCCCATAAGCAAAGTCACCTTACTCAAATCATTGTGACTGTATGACATTGCTATGGGAGCTCTAAAAACAAGCTATTTTGTAACAAGTAAGCAGTCCTTTTACTTGGTAGCAGAGTAAAATATAGCATCTGACAAATACGAAAATAGTTTGGTAATACTATTATTCTTCCCTGGAAATTTTTCCTAAGAAGTACCCTGAAGGTGTAAATTAAGTGTATTCCAAATTTTTCTGTGCTTCCTTAAGTATCACATAACCTTAATCCAAGTTATCTCATTTTTTTTTTTTTCAGAAGTACCAACAATTGTAAGAAAGTAGTTGTGTAACTTTGGAAAAGTCTAGGGGCAAAGGTTATAGTAGTCCATTAGAGCTTAAAATTTCCTTGAAATCTCTTATATCGGTTCCATCAATAAATTCGCCTTGTGACCTTGGGCAAACCTATACTTTGTGTGTCAGTACCCTCCTCTCTGAAATGCAGATAAAAGCAGTACCTACAACACAGAGTTGGTGTGAGAAATAAGTGATCTCATTAGAATCATACCTTGGCACAGTGGACACGTGAATATCAATAATTGGTAGTTGCAAAGAAATGTATTTTATTACTATTCATGTTTTCTCACAGAAAAAGAAAGGACCCTAGTGCAACTACTAAGAATAAGGGTCAAAGGTGAAGTAGACAGCCTTAAGAAGGGAATAAACATTTGAAACAGGGATGCAGGGGAGTAAAGTAGAAGAGTAAGGTTGGCAATTTATTGACACTAAAGGGTACTGGCCTCAAAATAAATAAAAAGGAATGTTGAAAGCAGTGAGGCTATGCCTGAGTTTGGACATTAATTTCTACTCACATTTAGTAGAGTAATATTTATTTCCACACCAAAATGTCAAATGGCCTATAATTATAAGACAAAATATAGCAGCCTTGTCTAATAATCTCAAAGTGACTTATAACTACAATTGATCCTTGTTCATTAGCTTTACTGAAGGGAAGGAAATAGTGTCATTAATGCAAAACAGTAGAGAACTATAATCAGTCCTACCAAATCAAACTCTACTTAAACACAAAATCTGTGGAAACAACCCAAATCAAGCGTACTTCTGCATTATTTAGAAAACATTTAATAATAGAGTTCAGAATATATATACTGGCTTAAGAAAAAAATTACTCAAGAGAAAAAGACTATCCGTAACATTTCATATTTCTTCAAACTAGTATTTTAATAAATCCAAACAAACTTTTTTGAATGTTCCAAATTAATGTCTATTTTACATTTATTTTGACTTTGAAATGCATTATACATGTTTTGCAACAATGTCATTATCATTCCCTCATTTTATTGCAGTTTAAGGGGAAATAACTGGATTTTAAATTTTTTTGTCCTTGTTAAAACAAAATATAATATTTACAGTTTAAGATGTTACTCTATGAAAATTATGAAACAAGAGTAACTACAGTTAGTAATACAACACCTGTACTTTAACCTAATAAGCAGGTTAAAATAACCCATATCCTTCTTATCTTTGAGGTCTTGCCCATGAAAGCCATATATTCTATCACTATTCAAGAATGTTAAATTTCAAGCCTAAAAATAAAACATTCATCAAATATTTGTTTATAAGGTTTTGAAGAAAGTCACAATAATATTTGTTTATAATAGCTAACATCAGGTTTCTTCAGGTCTTTGGGATTGGGATCCCCCAGTATTCGTAATAAAGGAATCTGAGCAGTCCTGCTTTAAAGATACTTGCTTATCTTTGTCTTACTCCACATCTCAACTTTGTATCCATTTCTTATTAATCTCTAGATTTTCTGAGACTAAAGTAGTACCTGACACTTTATAAGTGATTATTAAATTTTTATCAAATAAATGAATGAGGAATGCAAAGATAAGATGTAGTCCTTGATCTTAAAAATATTAGTATGGTAGAAGAGGTAAGATATGCAAACAATGAACAAACAAGGCAGAATTTTATCAAAACCATGAATGAGATACCCCAAAGCAACAGAATTTCAGGAAACTGAGAATCACACCAGCCTGGAAAGGAGGTCACATTTTAATGAGGCTTTGAAAGATGGAGTATCATTTCAAAAAGCATTTCAACTTTCTGGGATATCTGTGATACCAGGAGCCACTTTTACCATTTTGTAGCAATTGTATGGAAAAGAAAGCAAAGGATTTTTAGAAACAGAATCTTTAAGTCCTTTCAGAATGTTTTACCATGTTAGAGTTGAGGCAAGAGAAAAGTCTGAGAGGAGCTGGTGATCACACTGTGGAGCTTTTCTACCTTGTTCTTCTAACTCCTTCCTTTCTTTTTCTCCTGGGTTTTGAAATCAATTTTGTACAAATTCAAATCCTAGTTCATTAACATACAAGTATATGACCTTGATCAAGACACTTACTTTATTAATTAAATGCACAGGGCTTGACATTTTAAAAAGCACCTCAAATGAAACCTATTAAGAGGTGAGACAGCGACAAACTATAGTTCTTAACCAAAATACATATTAGTGTCATCTCAGGAGCTATTTCGAAATAGATGATCATATTCCATCCTAGACCCAAAGCCCAGAATATCTAGGCAAGTGTTTCCAGGAATACTTTGAAGAAGCTTCCCAAAATGATTTGAAAGGTAGATGAAATTAAGAAATTCTTATGTTCGTGTCGTCTGTCCATAAAAAGAAAATTAAGAAATTCTAGTAAATAAAGGATGACATACAGCAATATGCCAGATTAAATCAACATTTAAAGATGGCCCATAGGAAAGGATCCTAATAAAGCAGGCTTCAACACAACCAGGTAAACCAGGAGGCAATATCACAAAAAGTGAGGAAGAAAGTTTCCAGGAAAAAATGGTCAATAATGCCAAATAAGTTAAAGAAAAAGACAACCAGAAGGCCTTTTACTGACCTTTAATAAAAGTAGTTTTATGTTAAGGAGAAAAGCCAAATGGTGAGAAATTAAGTGCTGGATGGGAAGTTTAACAGTAGAGGTTTACTTTTTCTTTACACCTGGCTGTAAAATGAAGAAAAGATACCACACCAAGATGTTTTGCCAAGGGAGGGTGCTATTCTTTGTTTTACTTTTTAATAATCTGGTGAAGATTTAATCAGTGAAGAACAATCTAGACCAGGTATCCCCAACCCCCAGTCCATGGCCTGTTAGGAACCAGGCCACACAGTAGGAGGTGAGTGGTGGTGAGCATTACTGCCAGAGCTCTGCCTCCTGTCAGATCAGCGGCAACATCAGATTCTCAAAGGAATGCAAGCCCTATTGTACACTGCTCATGTGAGGGATCTAGGTTGTGTCCTCCTTATAAGAATATAATGCCTGATGATCAGTTTCATCCTGAAACCATCCTGCCCCCCTCCCACACACACACACCCTGGCAGAAAAATTGTCTTCCACAAAACCAGTCCCTGATGCCAAAAAAACTGGGAGCCACTGGTCTAGACTACATTAGATACATTCCATACATATGTTGATCTGGAATTTGCTATAAGACAATTTCATCTCCGCAAAATCTATTAGGATATCTTTTAACATACACACTGATGTCCATGCTAATACTAAAAGGCAAGTTAAACAGGCTCTATATAACGTGGCCCTGCAATTATCTTAAAAGAAGTTTACTTATTCTAATTACTATAATTGCACCAGTACTAAGAACTAACAATTCTGCTGTGTAGTTAGTAGCAAACATTCCAACCAGCTACTCAATAATTACCTCATTTGCCAATTCAAACAGCTTTCACTTGCTACATGTCTGAGGCTGGGAGGTGCAACGAGGTATGTTATGATCTTTCTTGCTATACTTAGAAACAGAAGCATTCTTTATACAACCCAGTTCAAGTGGACAACTACATTTTTAAATCATCATGTTACCAGAGAAATCCTTACTGCCTACTCAGAACATTTTCTTCATGATTATTTAGAAAATGATTATCCCATTTTTGTAGTAAAAGATATTGCCTGATCTTTCATAAGATATATACCAAGTTTCTGTAAGTTCTTTTGCTAAACTGAAAAGAGTTGAAATTGACAGTTTAAATACTGTCTATGAGCTGTCCCTCAATGTTCCTCTAAATTCTTCCCATTACTTGAAATTCTAATTGATCATTCAATACACATTCCTCCTTAAAAATGGGTGGATCAGCTGGGCTCACTGGCTCAAGCCTGTAATCCCAGCACTTTGGGAGGCCAAGACGGGCGGATCACGAGGTCAGGAGATCGAGACCATCCTGGCTAACACGGTGAAACCCCGTCTCTACTAAAAAATACAAAAATCTAGCCAGGCGAGGTGGCAGGCGCCTGTAGTCCCAGCTACTCGGGAGGCTGAGGCAGGAGAATGGCGTAAACCCGGGAGGCGGAGCTTGCAGTGAGCTGAGATCCGGCCACTGCACTCCAACCTGGGTGACAGAGCGAGACTCCGTCTCAAAAAAAAAAAAAAAATGAGATCACGAGGTCAGGAGATTGAGACCATCCTGGCTAACACGGTGAAACCCCATCTCTACTGAAAATAAAAAATAAGCCGGGCATGGTGGCAGGTGCCTGTGGTCCCAGCTACTGAGGCAGGAGAATGGCGTGAACCCAGAAGGCGGAACTAGCAGTAAGCCGAGATCGCGCCACTGCACTCCAGCCTGGGCAACAGAGCGAGACTCTGTCTCAAAAAAAAAAAAAAAAATTCAAGTATTCTTGTGAATACTATTAGTCTTTCACATCCTGGAATCAGACTTTCCCTCTAATTTCTATTTTGGGCCAGCCTTAATTAAGAAAGAGTTTTAATTTGGAAGAAAATAGAGCTAGTTTTGAATTACATGAATCAGAAAAAGCAGATTCTGCAGAAACATAGCAAAGGGCTCTACAAAAGTAGAGGGCAACTTATAGCTGGCCACGGGGCACGCTAGAGTGTAAGTAAAGGAGAAATATCAGGAAAAGAGATTTTATTTTACCCAGCTATCTAATGGATAGAAGACGGGAAGTAAGGTGTTGATTTATTCTTGATCAGGTAGCATGTTCTACACAGTGGTTCTAAGAAGTGGCTTTCAAAGCAGAAGTGGGTAGTTTTTAACTATTTGAATTAGATAACCTATAGATTCTTTTAAGTTCTTACTTTTTATAAATCTCATATACAAAAACATATCCCCTAAGGACCAGGGATGAAGTATATGAATCATACCGTGATTATGTGAATTATATCTCACTGATATTTCTTTAAAAATAAATGAGTACTGTACTCATTTATTTTCAATTTGCAAAATGTATTTTGCAAGTACAGAATTTCAGAATAAAGAACAGTACTTTTTTTAAAATTTCAAATAAATAATCAAAGGTAAATTAAAATGTAAAACCTTTGTCTAATACCAAATTAGCAAATACCAAATCTGACATTTAAAAGAGATTTCTGAGCAGCTGTAGACCTCACCAAGACAATGCAGACTCCACTGACTATTCCTGTGCCTGTGCTCCAGTTACCCTGGGGCCCTGATGGCTTCAGTCGTGACATTGCCCCTGATGGACGCTGGGGCCCTTGAAGCGAGAGGTTCCTGAAATCCAACAGTGTCCCATAGTTCAAGAATTGCAGGAATCCCAGGAGCAGTGGGCTCGAGCTGCCCTTCGGGAGTGTTACCTCTGCAGCATGCTGGCTACGGTGTGTCGACAGGTGAGCTTCACACTACACAACTGTGTGCACATGGCTGCCCACTTCGGAGCCACCAATCTGGACATGGCCAACTTCTATGTGTCACAGCTGCAGACTCCCATAGGTGTGCAGAGGTGCTGCTCTAATGTACTGACATTATTTCACAAACCTTCAAGCCTGCGCAGCTGGAGCACAGGTACAGAAATAGTCAGTGGAATCTGCATGGTCTTGGCGAGGTCCACAGCTGCTCAGAAATCTCTTTTAAATGTCAAATTTGGTGTTTGCTAATAAAGATCTGTGTTCACCTTTCTGCTTGAGTCTAAGCCACAGTATCCCAGGCCTCCCAATGTTCCCCAGCCAGGAACTCTGGGCCTCATGGAGTTATGGGCCTCCTTGGAATTCTGAGCCAAGCCCCAAGCAACTCTGGACTCCTGAGACCTCCTTTGTCTTATCAGTAAAATTCTGCAACTCTAGGAATTTTAGGTCCCGTTGGAAGGAATGCTGTACCTCACAGAACTCTGAACTCTCTAGATATAGGCCTGATGTCATTTCCTAAAGTCTGGGGCTTGAGGGTGGGGTAATACAGGTGGGCAAATTACAGAGTGGTAAGTTATTTATTGAAGAGGTTGCAAAGTTCAGCCACCCTGAAGATACTCCCAAATGCTTCCCTCCTGCTAAAGAACCAACTACTCCAGGAAAAGAGATTTCCACTCAATATTGGCAAGGATGAGATACATACGAGCATTCATACACCTATCGAAACTGTATTAGTTGGTATGACATTTTCAGATAACATCCTTTACCATGCCATCTACTTCTGGGAATGAAACACACAGAGAAAAACACTGCAATAATATTTTAACAATAAAAAAAGTGTGTGAGTGTGGTGGCAGAGGGAGACCTTCCAGGTCCAATGATGGGAGGTAGGCTAAGCGTATGTATTATGATACACCTATACAAATATTATTCAGCCATTAAAAATTAGCTTTTAAAAATCTGACATAGAGAAATGCTTGCCATAGCATGAGATGAAGAAAGTATACAAAGTAAATATGGTATTACAGCTATGCCTAAGATGCAGAAAATATAACAAAATTTAACAGCGGTGATGTCCTCTCTCTTAAAATGCCATATACTTCTTATTTTTTTCTAATAAAAAAAAATTTGTAACAAGTCTTAGTTTTTATAGGAAAAAAATTTCAAGCCATATATCTGAATATCTGTTACATCAAAAAACAGTAGTTACCTAAATATCCAACCACATTTCAAACAAATATATAATTCATGTTGATTCAACAACAAAGGCAAACATCCACATATATAAAATCAGGCTCAAAATCTCAAAGTAAAACTGTTTTTAAAGTTTATTAACTTTTAATAAAATCAATTCCTAAGATTCTATCGCTCACATTAAATATCTGACACAGTCAAGGGAAAACAAGATACTCGAAAGGTTTGCAAGGAGTAGCATTAATATTCAGCAACTATAAAACAAGTGCACCCTTCAGACTAAATAGTCATGTCACATAAAAAACTTGAGCACAACATTAACCTACACAGAATAACAGGTAAAAAGTCACATTGTGTTTTTAAGAATCCAAGCTACTCAGCTAAACCATGTTTAAAGAAGGAAAAGAATAAATTCTCAACCATCTTTTAAATCTGACTCTTACCAGAAAAGAGCTTTGCCCAGCAATCTATACTGAATTACAAAGAGCACACATTTGCCCCGAATGCTTATAATCAAAAATGTTCAACCAAAACAGAAGTCCAAACTAAGGATTAATCAAATATTTAGCTTATTAATTGCATATCATTGTCTACCATCCCTGCTTTCCCTTTTCTTCATTCCTCGTTTTGGATCTTAAAACTAAGTCATAAAAATGCACGAATAAAAATATGTTTAAAATTAACATTTATACAATTTACTGATTTGCTAGTCATTTTACATATATAATATATATACTAAGCACATTCATATACACAATTATCTCAAGCCCTCTGTGAGGTGGGGTAATCACTCACAGTACACAGCGTTGCTGTGTAAGTATCTCCACTCTACCACCATCCCACACCCACAGGTTCTTAAGGAACCCTACCACAGCTCTTTTATTTTTATTTTTCATATTTCTTTTTAGAAATGGGTCTCACTCTATTGCCCAGGCTTGTCTCGAACTCCTAGGCTCAAGCAATCCTCCTGCCTGGGCCTTGCAAAGTGCTGGGATTACACACATGAATGAGCCTGGCCTTCCTTTACTTTTTGTAATCACAACACAATGCTTGGATTATAAAAGACTAGGTAAGGTTTGGAGCAATGGCTCATATCTGTAATCCCAGCTAAGGTGAGTGGATCACTTGTAGTCAGGAGTTGGAAATCAGCCTGGCCAACATGGTGAAACTCTGTCTCTACTAAAAATACAAAAATTAGCCTGGTGTGGTGGTGTACGCCTATAATCCCAGCTACTTGGGAGGCTTAGGCAGGAGAAGACTGCTTGAACCCAGGGGAGCGAAGGTTGCAGTGAGCCGAGATCACTCCATTGCACTCTAGCCTGGGCAACAGAGTAAGACTCCGTCTCCAAAAAATAAAAATAAAAATAAAAATAAAAAGACTAGTAAATATTTGTTGTGAAAAGGAAAGTGAGATTCAAAGTGATCTGTCCACAGTCATACAGCTTGTCTGTGACAGAAATTGAAGTTTTCAACTAGACTAAGTATGATATTCTTTTCAGTGTAACAGTTGCTGCACTATTATACTGTAGATATAAAGTTAGTTTAAATACAGAGGCTTATTTTCATGGTGTGACAAAAACGTTAAGTCAAAAACATGAATAAAATTTTACCAAATTGCCAAAATAAATCGTACATTCCAAATTTAAACACAACAGTGAGTTACTAGTCTCAAGATTCTAATCGATCCTATCAGACTGATAAAGTTACCACATAAATCCAAACAAAAACTGACTACATGGCACTTTAAATGTACATTACTATACCATTTATTTAGTTAAATGTAATTAGTAGTGTGGATTTCCCTGGAAATTCCTTTGAGGGTAGAAGTAATCATTTTCATTTTCATGTCATCCGCTTGATCAGTAATTCTTAGCACTCACACTGCTGATGTACATAAACTTAATTACTAATCATTCAATTAAAATTTACCCTCTGAACCAGGACAAGCATGCTATGGAAGAGCTCATCCTTTATGTTATTGTTGTAATTATTTCCATCTATAACATAATAAACAATTTATAGCCTTCTATCATTAAACACTTTAGTTAAGAATGAACTGCAAATCTTCACATTTGATTCTTTGATATGCATAATTACCTTGTATTTATCATCTGCTTACTTAAGAGTTCTGGACAGTACAAGAAACAGAAGCCCCAAAGTCTAAAACTTTCTTGCTTCTAAATAGCAACCTATTTATTTGAACTGTTAGTAAATTTGGGGGACATCCTACTTAGTTTATCAAAATACATGTAAATATTATAACTCTGCAACACTTGTACGCATTTGCAGATAATTTTAATTTCCAAGCTAAATTTTACCAGAGCTTTTTATCTCCATTACTATGGCACTCCAAAATTACAATTTTGCTGATTTTTCTATATTTTTAGGCATCGAAAAAATGATTCTATTCACATACCAATTCTATAACACAGTTAAATATTGGCCTTAAACACTACAAAATTACTTCAGCTCTTTCTTTTCCACATTTCTTCCTAAAAATTCAGTCCAAAAGTCATTACATGAGACTGAAAGAGGTAGATGTCCATGCTGGAGAGAAAACCACAGTGGCCCAGAACAGGGTATTAGGGTATTACAGCCTACAGAATGAGGAAAAGTTTCTAACAGAGCATGAGAAGAATGGACTAGCATGAGATGTCTGAGTTAAATAGGTTGAGGGGCACCCACATGAGAAGAATGGCCTGGCATAAGACATCACAGCACAAGAGAGGTAAGCAGGGCCACTGCCTCCCCCTTAATTACACTAATTCCTCCCACAATTAACTAATCCATTACCTCCCTCGGGTTCTTCCCTAGTATTTTTCAGAGAAGAAAGGGAAGAACCTGAAGGAGGTGATGGATTAATTCCAGGGGGATTGATCAAATAAGTACATATATGGAGGATAACGGTATTTCGCCATCAGAAAGAAAATACAAATATGGGAGAGATGAAAATTAGGACCCTTACAGTGATGGAATGAAATTGGAGATGTGCACTTACAATTTTCAATACATACACACACATACATATATACAAACGTATGTGTCTGTGTATAACATACACTTGTTACTTTCTGATTTTGATGGTATATTATGGCTATATAGGAGAATATCCTTGAGGAAGAGAAAGAGCTGATACTAAAGTAGGGGGACAAAAGAGGAGCATCCATCTCAAATATCCTAGGAAAAAACTTATGTACTGTACTTGTAACTTTTGTTTAGAATTGTTTCAAAATTTAAAATCAACACATTATTTTCAGCACAGTAATCATGTGCAGTAAATAATGACGTACACTTCTAATTATATAAAATACTCTGTACCTATAATTTTCAATATTTTAGGTAGATAACCTCTTTGAGATTCTAAATATGCAATGTCTCCAGAATATAAAGACATGAAAAAAATCTCAATTATATTTCAGAAAGTTTGGCAAGTCAATGAACCCATTCAGCATCCCCCTTTCGTAATAAAATTTGATCCACAGACTTCAGTACCTTAGCCACTGCTTTAAATGGCTATATACTCCAATATAGTAAAACAGACCAAAAAAACCTCAAGACCTAGATATAAATACATGAAAATTATTACTTAAAATGCGGGTTTTTTTTTTTTCCAAAAACAAAGTTTGAGTAAAATTAACAAGGATGGCAAATTTACCAGTACAAAGGTCTTTCATGGCAGACAGGTCATACCTTCCCAATCTTTAAAATAATTCTAAGGTTCTGTAGTTCAATAGTGAAACAAGTACAATATCCTGGCATAAAACTATCTTTCAGACAAAATCCACCTGCTGCGTATTAAGAAATGTAACATTTATCCTGGCTAACATGGTGAAACCCCGTCTCTACTAAAAATACAAAAAAAAAAAAAAAACTAGCCGGGCGCGGTAGCGGGCGCCTGTAGTCCCAGCTACTTGGGAGGCTGAGGCGGGAGAATGGAGTGAACCCGGGGGGCGGAGCTTGCAGTGAGCCGAGATCGCGCCACTGCACTCCAGCCTGGGAGACACAGTGAGACTCCGTCTCAAAAAAAAAAAAAAAAAAAAAAAAAAGAAATGTAACATTTGAAAACTTCCCGCCTTGGGAGAGAATAAACCTGATTCATGATACAAAAACCACTCAATCTACAAATGCTTTCAACAGAAAGATGGACTAAATATAAAGGGGGAAATTCTGACCTCATTTGGTGCTAGACTGCAGTCATAGCTAGGCAGGAGGTGTTATTATTATCTCATATTTAAAATTATATTTCAGACATATGTGATACAGTCACCTAAGAAAAGGATGGACCCCCTTGACCCACAATAGTATTTGGCCTCCATGACCTAGTCTAGGAAAGATTTAGAAACTACCCATTATGGAGAAAGAAAAAGCAGTCTTCCTTGCCAAGATGAAAACTACATACTAAAGGAGTCTCCTATGTGAGAATTACATTTCCATCTGTAAAGAAGTTGCATTAACATGTGCTGCCTTCATGCCCTTGCCTTCCATTCAGTACTGAGTTCTTTTAAAATACTGACAGACTATGCAGCCTTCACATTTCTGTCCCAACATCTGGCTAATTAAAATTAACAAATGTGATAACATTTTTACTTCAGTCCACCTATCCAATCAGTCTTGAGTGTATTCATAACCAAGAGAACAGTTTCTCTAGGTCTCTGACAAACATGACCATCCTTACCTCTCTTTACTAATTTAGCCTATATACTATGAAGTTTATCTTAGGCTTCTCGGTCTGTCAAAAGAAAAGATAGCTGTGTTTTTCAACACTGGAGTTTCTTATATCATTTTCAAAGACCATATTAGGATAGTATATGTATGAGAAGCAAAAACAGATTAAGAATTATAATTCAGTGACTTGCTAATATATATTTTTAAAATCACACTGATGACTTTTTTAAAGACTGCCAAATAAAACTGGGATATTAGCAAGATTACATTTCTTACACATATCAATCCAGATACTGCTCTTGTTACAGAACTAATTTTTTTTTTTTTTTTTTTACGTTTGAAAAAGAATCTCAGTCACTCTGTTGCCCAGGCTGAAGTGTAGTGGCGTGATCTCAGCTCAATGCAACCCCTGCCTCCCGGGTTCAAGCAATTCTCCTGCCTCAGCCTCCTGAGTAGTTAGGATTACAGGTGCACACCACTACACCCAGCTAATAGACTACAATCTGTAAGACTGATTTTACAAGTATTTTTTCCTAATTACACTGTTCCATGATTAAGACACTGGATTTAAGCCATTAATTCAAATTAAGAATTAAGCGAACAAAACATGAATATACAAATTACTGAAAAAAAAGTACCATTTTTTCTCATGAATTAGTAAATGATTAAGATAATGGCATGCTTTTTAGCCGTAAAGTCCCCTTTCTCTAAATTTCCATAGCATTTGGTTTACACATTTCTTATGCCACTTAACACATTATGATTTATGGTATAGTTATGTGTATATTATTTTCCTCCTCTACTATTATAGTGTATTCATGTACCTTTAAAATCTCTCTCAAGCATCTAAAACAGTCATAACATCCATGGAATGAATAGCCTAGCCTTCAAATATACCATAAATCTCTTCAAATTCAGAAAAAAAAATTTCCTTTTTTCTTAATATATAATCTTTAGTAGAACAAACTTTTAAAAAACAATTTTTTTTTTTTTTTTTTTGAGACGGAGTCTCGCTGTGTCTCCCAGGCTGGAGTGCAGTGGCGTGATCTCGGCTCACTGCAAGCTCCGCCTCCCGGGTTCACGCCATTCTCCCGCCTCAGCCTCCCAAGTAGCTGAGACTACAGGCGCCCGCCACCACGCCCGGCTAGTTTTTTTTTTTTGTATTTTTAGTAGAGACGGGGTTTCACCATGTTAGCCAGGATAGTCTCGATCTCCTGACCTCGTGATCCACCCGCCTCGGCCTCCCAAAGTGCTGGGATTACAGGCCTGAGCCACCGCGCCCGGCCTTAAAAAACAATTTTGCTGGCCAGGCATAATGGCTCACACCTGTAATCCCAGCACTTTAGGAAGCCAAGGAGAGAGGACTGCTTTAGGCCAGGAGTTCAAGGTTAGCCTGGGCAACACAGTGAGACCCCATCTCTACAAAACAATTTTTTTTTTTTAATTAGCTGGGCATAGCAGTGTGTGCCTGTGGTCCCAGGTACTCGGGAGGCTGAGGTGGGACGATCACTTGAGCCCAGGGGCTCAAGGCTGCAGTAAGCTCTGCACCACTGGGCTCCAGCTTAGGCACCAGAACAAGACCTTGTTTCAGAAACAAAAGAAGAAAATGGAAGGGGAAGGGGAAGGGGAAGGGGAAGGCGGGAGGAGGAAGGAGGAGGAGGGAGGAAGGAGGAGGAGGGAGGAAGGAGAAAGGGGTAAGTAGGAAGACGGAAGTGGGGAGGGAGAGGGGGAAGGGGAGAAAAGGAAAAGGAAAAGGGAAAAGGGAAAGAAAGGAAAAGAACAATTTGCCAGTATGTGCCAAGAGCCACAAAATGTTCAAATACTTTGATCTAATAATCCTACTTCAGGAATTATTAACAAATAAATAATAATGATACTGCCCTCTGTCTGCCAACATACATATAACAAAACTCTGTGTTTAAAGATCTTCATTGTCATGCTATTTGTAACAAGGGTAGGGGTAAAAACAAACCTAGTGTTGTTCATCAGTAAAAAAAATAAATTACAGGTCAGGCACAGTGGTTCACGCCTGTAATCCCAGCACTTTGGGAGGCTGAGGCAAGTGGATCACAAGGTCAGGAGTTCACGACCAGACTGGCCAAGATGGTGAAACCCCATCTCTACTAAAAATACAAAAATTAGCTGGGCGTGGTAGCAGGCACCTGTAATCCCAGCTACTGGGGAGGCTGAGGCAGAGAACTGCTTGAACCCGGGAGGCGGAGGTTGCAGTGAGCCGAGACAGCGCCCTGCACTCCAGTCTGGTCGACAGAGCAAGACTTCGTCTCAAAAATAAAATAACATAACATAACATGACATGACATAAAATGAAATAAAATAAAAAATTTATAGTATATTCAGTCTCAGATTAGACTACACATATAGTCATTAAGCATTATCATTAAAATGTTGACCAAAATTCCCATTATGTAAAATTTTTATTGAAGCATTATGAGATCAAACAAAACAAATCATTCAAATGTCAAATGATAAAGTAATGGCAAAATATCAGATAGCCACAGCTGGAAACATTATGCAGTTGTCAAAAGTAAAATATGGAGGATAAACACAGCATATATTAATGATTATTATCTCTTGCTGCTAAGTCTTTATTTTCCTTTAGTCTTTTTTTTCTTTTTAGTATTCCCTAACTGTCATGTAATTCAGGAATTAGCATGAAAAAATATCCTTTTCAAAAAGGCAGGTCCTCCTTGATGACTCCAAATAAGTCTCACCATATTTATTTCTTTCCAGAAAATAGCACAATTTGTAATCATTTGACTTACTGTTTGCTTATCTCCCTAAATTAACATAAACTCTGGTAATCTTCCTACATAAATAAACACTACATAATTGCTGTAAATTTATAACTCCAAGAATGTAGTATTTATACGGGAAGATCAATGAACTAAACCAAAGGGTAAGAAAGAGAACATACCAAGCATATACACTTTAAAAAATTAAGCTTGTAACAAATGGTTTTGGTAGGGCTACTTAACCATTTAAAAAATAAACATCAGATTCCTGCCTCACAACTCAGATCAAAAAAACCATATGGACTTAAGATTTCAAAATAAAAAATTAATTAAAGTTAGTCTTTAATTAGTCACTTAGTCTGTATACTCAATATACTTAATATGTAGTAGAACTTCTAATAACCTTGAATCAAGCAAGAAGACATTAAGCAAACCATAAAGAAAAAGACTGAGGTCAGACATAATGGCTCACACCTGTAATCCTAGCACTCTGGGAGGCCAAGGCAGATGGATCGCTTGAGCCCAGGAGTTCGAGACCAGCCACGGGCAACATGGCGAAACATCATCTCTACAAAAAAAATACAAAAACAAAAAATTAGCTGGGCACGGTGGCACACAACTGTAGTCCCAGCTACTTGGGAGGCTGAGGGGGGAGGAGGACTTGAACCCAGGAGGCAGAGACTGCAGTGAGCCAAGATTGTGCCACTGCACTCCTCCAGCCTGGGTGACAAAGTGAGATCCTGTAGGTAGGTAGATTGGTAGGTGGGTGGGAGGGAGGGAAGGAGGGAGGGAGGGAGGGAGGGAGGGAGGGAGGGAAAGAGGGAAGGAAGGAAGGAAGGAAGGAAGGAAGGAAGGAAGGAAGGAAGGAAGTAAGTAAGTTTGGATAATATAAAAATCAAGCTAATAGAAAACACAACACACAAAAAATTCTGGAAAAAAATGTCAATGCCTACCAACAACATAATAATAATGCCCTCAGAGTACCTACCTACCTAAACTTAAGAAAAAAAAAGTTTTTAAAAATAAACTGGAACACACCATTTATAAAAGAATATCAAAGATAAATAAACATAAAAAATAACTGGCAATGGCCAGCCACGGTGGCTCACACCTGTAATCCCATCACTTTGGGAGGCCAAGGCGAGTGGATCACCTGAGGTCAGGAGTTCGACACCAGCCTGGCCAAGACGGTGAAACCCTATCTCTACTAAAAATATAAAATTAGCTGAGGGTGGTGGTGCATACCTGTAGTCCCAGGGAGGCTGAAGCAGGAAAACTGCCTGAACCTGGGAGGTGGAGGTTGCAGTGAGCTGAGATTGCACCACCGCACTCCAGCCTGGACAACAGAGCAAGACTCTGTCTCGAAAAATAAATAAATCAAATAAGTAGCAACAATAAAATACAGATGAAAATAAGATACCACGTTTCAGGAATCAGATTAATATCCAGTGTTGGCAGTATTCAGGGAAAACGGTGCTGTCAACACTTGATGAGCGTGCAAAATGATACACAACCTGTTTTAGAGCAATTTGGTATTATGTATCAAAACTCTTAAAACAATGTATCAATCTTAACACAGCAATTCAAACTTCCAAAGCTTTATTATTCTAAGAAAATAACTAAAAATTCAAGCAAAAGTATAACTATAACCGTGTTATTATAGTATTAATACTAGCTAACAATTTTAACTATCCTGACAATACAACCAAGAATGATATAGCCAACCTGTACAGGCCATTAAAGTCTACAATTTGACCAATAGATAGGTTATGAAAGAACGTTAAGATATCACAAGATAATCACAATTTAACTGCACATTTAAAAGGCAATCATAGAACATTACAGATACACATAATACTAAATGTTCCTATACTTAAGAGTTATGATCAATAGATGACAGATGACAATATTTATTTTAGTTTTGCTCTTCTGCATTTTCCAATTTCTGCAATGAAATATATTAACTTCATTTTTTAAGTGCTTTAAAAATATTCAGATTTAATAGCTAGAAGGAATGTACAAAATTAAAATAGTGGACATGTGGAATTATGTGATTTTTTTCTTTTTTTTTTTAATTTATTTATTTTTCTTATACTGTAAGTTGTAGGGTACATGTGCATAACGTGCAGGTTTGTTACATATGTATACTTGTGCCTTGTTGGTGTGTTGCACCCATCAACTCGTCATTTACATCAGGTATAACTCCCAATGCAATCCCTCCCCCCTCCCCCCTCCCCATGATAGGCCCCAGTGTGTGATGTTCCCCTTCCTGAGTCCAAGTGATCTCATTGTTCAGTTCCCACCTATGAGTGAGAACATGCGGTGTTTGGTTTTCTGTTCTTGTGATAGTTTGCTAAGAATGATGGATTCCAGCTGCATCCATGTCCCTACAAAGGACACAAACTCATCCTTTTTTATGGCTGCATAGTATTCCATGGTGTATATGTGCCACATTTTCTTAATCCAATCTGTCACTGATGGACATTTGGGTTGATTCCAAGTCTTTGCTATTGTGAATAGTGCTGCAATAAACATACGTGTGCATGTGTCTTTATAGCAGCATAATTTATAATCCTTTGGGTATATACCCAGTAATGGGATGGCTGGGTCATATGGTACATCTAGTTCTAGATCCTTGAGGAATCGCCATACTGTTTTCCATAATGGTTGAACTAGTTTACAATCCCACCAACAGTGTAAAAGTGTTCCTATTTCTCCACATCCTCTCCAGCACCTGTTGTTTCCTGACTTTTTAATGATCGCCATTCTAACTGGTGTGAGATGGTATCTCATTGTGGTTTTGATTTGCATTTCTCTGATGGCCAGTGATGATGAGCATTTTTTCATGTGTTTGTTGGCTGTATGAATGTCTTCTTTTGAGAAATGTCTATTCATATCCTTTGCCCACTTTTTGATGGGGTTGTTTGTTTTTTTCTTGTAAATTTGTTTGAGTTCTTTGTAGGTTCTGGATATTAGCCCTTTGTCAGATGAGTAGATTGCAAAAATTTTCTCCCATTCTGTAGGTTGCCTGTTCACTCTGATGGTAGTTTCTTTTGCTGTGCAGAAGCTCTTTAGTTTAATGAGATCCCATTTGTCAATTTTAGCTTTTGCTGCCGTTGCTTTTGGTGTTTTAGACATGAAGTCTTTGCCCATGCCTATGTCCTGAATGGTACTACCTAGGTTTTCCTCTAGGATTTTTATGGTATTAGGTCTAACATTTAAGTCTCTAATCCATCTTGAATTAATTTTTGTATAAGGAGTAAGGAAAGGATCCAGTTTCAGCTTTCTACTTATGGCTAGCCAATTTTCCCAGCACCATTTATTAAATAGGGAATCCTTTCCCCATTTCTTGTTTCTCTCAGGTTTGTCAAAGATCAGATGGCTGTAGATGTGTGGTATTATTTCTGAGGACTCTGTTCTGTTCCATTGGTCTATATCTCTGTTTTGGTACCAGTACCATGCTGTTTTGGTTACTGTAGCCTTGTAGTATAGTTTGAAGTCAGGTAGCGTGATGCCTCCAGCTTTGTTCTTTTGACTTAGGATTGTCTTGGAGATGCGGGCTCTTTTTTGGTTCCATATGAACTTTAAAGCAGTTTTTTCCAATTCTGTGAAGAAACTCATTGGTAGCTTGATGGGGATGGCATTGAATCTATAAATTACCTTGGGCAGTATGGCCATTTTCACGATATTGATTCTTCCTATCCATGAGCATGGTATGTTCTTCCATTTGTTTGTGTCCTCTTTTATTTCACTGAGCAGTGGTTTGTAGTTCTCCTTGAAGAGGTCCTTTACATCCCTTGTAAGTTGGATTCCTAGGTATTTTATTCTCTTTGAAGCAATTGTGAATGGAAGTTCATTCATGATTTGGCTCTCTGTTTGTCTGTTACTGGTGTATAAGAATGCTTGTGATTTTTGCACATTAATTTTGTATCCTGAGACTTTGCTGAAGTTGCTTATCAGCTTAAGGAGATTTTGGGCTGAGACAATGGGGTTTTCTAAATATACAATCATGTCATCTGCAAACAGGGACAATTTGACTTCTTCTTTTCCTAACTGAATACCCTTGATTTCTTTCTCTTGCCTGATTGCCCTAGCCAGAACTTCCAACACTATGTTGAATAGGAGTGGTGAGAGAGGGCATCCCTGTCTTGTGCCAGTTTTCAAAGGGAATTTTTCCAGTTTTTGCCCATTCAGTATGATATTGGCTGTGGGTTTGTCATAAATAGCTCTTATTATTTTGAGGTACGTTCCATCAGTACGGAATTTATTGAGCGTTTTTAGCATGAAGGGCTGTTGAATTTTGTCAAAAGCCTTTTCTGCATCTATTGAAATAATTATGTGGTTCTTGTCTTTGGTTCTGTTTATATGCTGGATTATGTTTATTGATTTGCAAATGTTGAACCAGCCTTGCATCCCAGGGATGAAGCCCACTTGATCATGGTGGATAAGCTTTTTGATGTGTTGCTGAATCCGGTTTGCCAGTATTTTATTGAGGATTTTTGCATCGATGTTCATCAGGGATATTGGTCTAAAATTCTCTTTTTTTGTTGTATCTCTGCCAGGCTTTGGTATCAGGATGATGTTGGCCTCATAAAATGAGTTAGGGAGGATTCCCTCTTTTTCTATTGATTGGAATAGTTTCAGAAGGAATGGTACCAACTCCTCCTTGTACCTCTGGTAGAATTCAGCTGTGAATCCATCTGGTCCTGGACTTTTTTTGGTTGGTAGGCTATTAATTGTTGCCTCAATTTCAGAGCCTGCTATTGGTCTATTCAGGGATTCAACTTCTTCCTGGTTTAGTCTTGGAAGAGTGTAAGTGTCCAGGAAATTATCCATATTTTCTAGATTTTCCAGTTTATTTGCGTAGAGGTGTTTATAGTATTCTCTGATGGTAGTTTGTATTTCTGTGGGGTCAGTGGTGATATCCCCTTTATCATTTTTAATTGCGTCGATTTGATTCTTCTCTCTTTTCTTCTTTATTAGTCTTGCTAGTGGTCTGTCAATTTTGTTGATCTTTTCAAAAAACCAACTCCTGGATTCATTGATTTTTTGGAGGGTTTTTTGTGTCTCTATCTCCTTCAGTTCTGCTCTGATCTTAGTTATTTCTAGCCTTCTGCTAGCTTTCGAATGTGTTTGCTCTTGCTTCTCTAGTTCTTTTAATTGCGATGTTAGAGTGTCAATTTTAGATCTTTCCTGCTTTCTCTTGTGGGCATTTAGTGCTATAAATTTCCCTCTACACACTGCTTTAAATGTGTCCCAGAGATTCTGGTATGTTGTATCTTTGTTCTCATTGGTTTCAAAGAACATCTTTATTTCTGCCTTCATTTCGTTATGTACCTAGTAGTCATTCAGGAGCAGGTTGTTCAGTTTCCATGTAGTTGAGCGGTTTTGATTGAGTTTCTTAGTCCTGAGTTCTAGTTTGATTGCACTGTGGTCTGAGAGACAGTTTGTTATAATTTCTGTTCTTGTACATTTGCTGAGGAGTGATTTACTTCCAATTACGTGGTCAATTTTGGAGTAAGTACGATGTGGTGCTGAGAAGAATGTATATTCCGTTGATTTGGGGTGGAGAGTTCTATAGATGTCTATTAGGTCTGCTTGCTGCAGAGATGAGTTCAATTCCTGGATATCCTTGTTAACTTTCTGTCTCGTTGATCTGTCTAATGTTGACAGTGGAGTGTTGAAGTCTCCCATTATTATTGTATGGGAGTCTAAGTCTCTTTGTAAGTCTCTAAGGACTTGCTTTATGAATCTGGGTGCTCCTGTATTGGGTGCATATATATTTAGGATAGTTAGCTCTTCCTGTTGAATTGATCCCTTTACCATTATGTAATGGCCTTCTTTGTCTCTTTTGATCTTTGATGGTTTAAAGTCTGTTTTATCAGAGACTAGTATTGCAACCCCCGCTTTTTTTTGTTCTCCATTTGCTTGGTAGATCTTCCTCCATCCCTTTATTTTGAGCCTATGTATGTCTCTGCGTGTGAGATGGGTCTCCTGAATACAGCAGACTGATGGGTCTTGACTCTTTATCCAGTTTGCCAGTCTGTGTCTCTTAATTGGAGCATTTAGTCCATTTACATTTAAGGTTAAGATTGTTATGTGTGAGCTTGATCCTGCCATTATGATATTAACTGGTTATTTTGCTCATTAGTTGATGCAGTTTCTTCCTAGCCTTGATGGTCTTTACATTTTGGCATGTTTTTGAGATGGCTGGTACCGGTTGTTCCTTTCCATGTTTAGTACTTCCTTCAGGGTCTCTTGTAAGGCAGGCCTAGTGGTGACAAAATCTCTAAGCATTTGCTTATCTGTAAAGGATTTTATTTCTCCTTCACTTATGAAACTTAGTTTGGCTGGATATGAAATTCTGGGTTTAAAATTCTTTTCTTTAAGAATGTTGAATATTGGCCCCCACTCTCTTCTGGCTTGGAGAGTTTCTGCCGAGAGATCTGCTGTGAGTCTGATGGGCTTCCCTTTGTGGGTAACCCGACCTTTCTCTCTGGCTGCCCTTAAGATTTTTTCCTTCATTTCAACTTTGGTGAATCTGGCAATTATGTGTCTTGGAGTTGCTCTTCTCGAGGAGTATCTTTGTGGCGTTCTCTGTATTTCCTGGATTTGAATGTTGGCCTGCCCTACTAGGTTGGGGAAGTTCTCCTGGATGATATCCTGAAGAGTGTTTTCCAACTTGGTTCCATTTTCCCCCTCACTTTCAGGCACCCCAATCAGACGTAGATTTGGTCTTTTTACATAATCCCATACTTCTTGCAGGCTATGTTCATTTCTTTTTCTTCTTTTTTCTTTTGGTTTCTCTTCTCGCTTCATTTC